>NC_056729.1:385786601-386041601 GCF_019279795.1 Protopterus annectens
AGGGGTGATTAAATGTGGTTGCTGATTTTCAGATATTAATGGTTATAAACATGCGTCCTTTGCTGGGTAGGTTTATTTTTAGTAAATAAAAGCAGTTAGAGCATCCTTCGCTTTTTATAACAGTTTTACAGTATTGACATTAAAAGGTTAAAGCATTTGACTCTGCATGATGTATATGACTAAGGGTTTACTATTATTCCCTGCAGGAAAATATAATATAACAATAAAAAGTATCTTTGAGCCTTTAGTGTTCCTTTATTTACTCTTGGACATGATGGAAATCCATAGTAGCTACACATTTAAGTTACACAAGATTCACTATATATGAGTAGATTTTAAATTCATGGATTTTTGTGTCATCTCTAATGTTTCTTGAATATTTTAAAATATATGATCTGCTAGTAAAGAGACATGAAAGATGTTAAGTTATACTATCTTGAACTTGTATTACGGAGTCTATAATAAATCACAAAAGCAAACAGCACAGTGGAGGTAAACCATCAATATTTAAAAGTTCTCTTGTCATTAAATGTCTTTTATTATGTTAGTAATTCCCTTTACAAGTGTTTCAGCCTATCAGGGCAAGTGTATACCAGTTTTAGTGAATAATACCACCTTTGGGGCAAAGATGCATTTATCCTCTGAAATAGGTATATGTTTGTCCAGTTAAGAAGGAGCACCTATTGTATGTAAAATTGCTAACTCAATAAAAGACATTTAAAAACTAGAGAACTTGTGAATATTTGTTGGTTGTTTTGTGAGATTTTGTTCTGGCTTTACACATTCAGGGAAGAGTAGTAAGTACTATACAAGCATTACCAGGTTCTGGCTGAAGTATTATGAAGCTAATTCTTAACAGCCAGGTAGAAGACATGTTGTATCTCCAACACTACTTAGCACTGTATACTGTTGGTAGTGTCTGCAGTGAAGGGAGACAAGAAAGCCAGTGGACTGAGTAGCTGTGTATCTTCAATACCTGCTTCCTTTTGTCCATGTTGTGATTCTTACTTTAATAAAATGCTTGTTTCACTTTATTTTCTTAACCAAACAAGCAATAATTCACTTAGCTGTAAGGAGGAAATAGGGGATGTGTTTTTAAAGGAAGGGGGAGTATTTAATTAAATTTATTTTAAAATTATATTAGAAATCTAATTGCAGAATATTATTTTATTGATATTAGGACTGTGGGTCAGTTTTATAAGTGTGTGTGGTTTTGAACTTTAATATAAAGTGTATTCATTTAATATATATGTATTGGAAGATCTAGTAAGGAATAATTATTTAAATGCATGCCAAAAATGTGGTGCATACACCAAATCTAAAAAATTGTGTTCCACAGAATATTGTTATCCTTGTACCAAACTTGATGAAATTCTTACTATTGTTAACATTTCAACAGTTGCTAATACTTTTAATTGTAACTGTACTAGTAGACTGTCATTTAAAACTTTAACTGAATTATTCAGTTGGTCTGACGATATTCACTGTCAGAGAGGAAAACATTCTGAGATAGACAAAACACATTCCCCATGAATTAGTAAAATCTGTGTAGGCGCCATGTAGAGCCTACACCAATTGAACCTGTGTACACAGTCACAGGTCCCCCTCAGCAGCACAGCATGCATATTAATCATGGTACTCTGCCATGGGAGAGTATAGTAACAGGGATTTTGAATCTGTGTAGGCAGAAGAGTAGAGGCTGGTCAGATGTTATGCTCTTGGTGAGGCTCCCTGTAATGTTGTGTGCTACTTTTGAAATGTCCTGTGTATTAATAGTTTGTGTTTTACATTTTTTAATTGTTATTTTTTTTATTTTGTCCATTTGCACAAGTTAGCACAGAATGCAGCAAAGCCAGACTGTGCTTACACATAGACAGTTGACACAAGCCAGACATCTAAATATAGAAGCTGGATGTAATTAATTATGTATGTCTGCTTATGTTAAGTCCATTTAAGCCTGTTTCAATGGAGCTCTGTGATTGCTTAATACTTATAGAATTCCACACTATGTGAAACTGTTCTGTGTAGTTGTGTAGCTGCATTTAATAGTGATTGGCCCATACTGTCTCATGGTAACAGCTTGAGAGCTATGTACGTGTTACATCAGCTATAGAAGAATTGTAGTCACTGTACTCACAAGTGACACTACACACCTGTAGAACAATGTATTACCAGTGTTTTCAGGCGTATCATCTCCAATGTCACTAATGTTATATTTTTCTCTCTCCCTTCACCCCTTATATTTTTAATTTATTATTATTTATTATTATGATTTAATATGAATACATTTTGGTTAACTATATTCTGTTAAACTTTATTATTGTTATTTATTATTACAATTTCATATTAATATATTTTGTTAAACTAACTACATTTTGTTAAAATGTAATTCCTTATTGTTATTATTATGATTCATTATTAACATATATTGTTTAACTGTTTTGTTGGCCTTATGGTTTAATTCATACTGGCTTGCTGTTAACATACTGTCTGTTATGTTACTTAATGCTGTGTACCTTAAAATGTATTTGGATTAATAAATATTATGTTGCATTCCTGTTAACACTAACATTGTTTTGGTTATTACTAACCTTAACTTATTGTTCTAACTACTTTACTATAGCATGTCAAGGTCATCCAGTACCTCATGATCTGCCTACCTTGCCTCCTCTGACCATGGTAGCAGGCTGCAGCATGTCCGGAACCCAACCTGGTGGTTCCCCCTCTGCGGCCCCTACACTATCTGCAGTTTCAGGTAGTAACCAGCCCCATGGGATGGGGCCCAGCCTCCCTCTGAGAGTGGTTGTAGAGGGAAAGTTGTCCCCCATGGCAAACTGCCATGCTTGGTGCTCAGGATCATCATACATGGGTTTGGACGATGCCTGCATCTGATAGAGAGCATGCTGGCCACTCTGGTGGTGCAGGCTCTCCCTGAAGCCGAGCCTCCACCACTGCCACCCTCAGGGCAGTGACAGAGAAGTGTTGGCAGTCCCATGGGTGGGGATGTGAGTCATGATGCTACCTTATGGAGGCACATTGGACTGAGATTCCACACAACCCTCTCCATGGTGTTTACTCCCCTCTTGTGTCACACACCACCCCTGTCTGCTGTCATGTCTGTCTTGTCTGTCTGCAAAGGCTTCCTCACCTACCCAATTTACCTCCCCCACATATAACTATGTCCCTTCGCCTTAAAAAAATGGGCACCTGTCCCAAAAAAAAATATTGCCCCATCCATAGCTCTCCATTTCACACGTTTCCACTGGACACACATCATTTGGTCCAATTGGCTTAACAATGCAATTATGTTATCATCACCACTCTCTCAGGGGGTGAGAATCCGAAGTCTTCTACAAAATCTGTCAAAGTGCACAGTTGCTGCTCTACAAGAAATGGATAGCTATGGTTCTTTCCTACACCCTTCCTGCACATACCTACCTGCCTTTCACTATGTTTTCTCCCTGCTTGCACCCCATTTCACCACTTTCCTATCTCCCAATTTTTCTTTTCTTTATATATTTTTAGCATGATGCTGTGTGACGAGCTGGGTTGAGCAGCTACACTAAGCTCAGCTGAATGGAGCTACATTGACATATGTGTTTTAAATAATAAACATGTACAACATAAGCACCTATCCCCTATTTTGAACCCAAGATGATCACACCTGCAGACTACTGCATTAACCTGCCATGCCACAAAGCTGTTAATTAAAACAGGTGGTTTAAGCAAAACATAGCAACTGCAACTTATTGTCATTAAGCATGTTTCACATGGGCTGAGCATTGAGCCATGTCACCCAAACTTGCTTAAAGATAAATGGAAAAATTGGGAGTGCATCTTGGAGTCTGGTGCAACAGTACACCACTAGAAAGCCAAACACACAAGAATGGATGTAAGTGAGTTATCTAATAGCAGGTAAATGCACCCTTTTTCCAGCATCATTTGCAAGTACACTTGCTAAGGCATCACTGGCAAAAAACATGTACAACGGGGACCCTGGTGCAGAAACATATCCACATAAAGCCATGCACATGATGGCTGTAAAAAAGTATGTAACAGACTGTATGTGTGTACTTATATCTTGCAAATACACCTGCTGCAGCAGTGACTAAGTAGCTCAGCCTGTTAAATGCCTTGCAAACAGTGCATTTTGCCACACACAGTCCTGATTCAAATCCAGTGGTGTGTAGCATTTAAATAACATAATTGTGAAGCCAGCAATTAATTACTGAGTCATGCACTCTTTATCCACACAATGCATTACAAATGAAATGTTTGCTTGTCACTGATGGAAGTCACAGGCCTTCAGATAGGAACACACTTCATGTATCCCTATAGCAAAACTATAAGTGCATAAAGTGTTACTTCATACATTAATATGCATTCATAGAGGATTTTAACTCAGGTAATGAAAATGAGGCCCACTAATATCAGAGTGCAGTACACAAACCTTTCAGAATCACAGTGCAGATTAGCACTGCTGCACAACTAACATACACATATGAAGCTCCTGCTTGTAAAAAGCACTGCCAGCATACATGTTCCAAATGAGTACCAGACTATAATGCAGGGCCTGACAGTTGCCCAAATGGTGGACATAATGTTATATTTATCCCCTATGTTGTTCAAGGACACAACAAAGATGTAGCTTAGTGCTCTGGTAATGATATATTTGCCTGATATACTTACCTTAAACACATGCCTTAATTGGAGTGGAATGGCTACCCTCACTCTGGCTCTGCCTCTACTACAAGGCTGCCACAGCTGCCACAGTTATATTTACAGCTTGTTGTCCTCCAAAGTGCTCACACTCTCTGCCTATGCCTATTACCTGCAGCAGCTGCCGAAGCCTGTAGCACACACATTTCTATGTAACAGTAGCTGCTATAGACCTACCCTCTGCAATGATATAGTCTCCTCACCCCTGTAAGGTCCAGCACAACATATCAGAAAGGGCTCATAATCTACATGGAGGCCTTATATCTTGTACACTGTTTGCATGTCAATGGCTGATGATAGTGCAAATCAGCTGTGTTGGCTGCAATTAGCATTTCAAAACCACAGATTGTTTAAGAGGCAATCACCTGCTAATGAGAAGCATATCAAAAAGCAAACATGCTGGCTATGGGGAACCATTCTGTATGAGACTTCCTGCACACAGAACACACGTTTGCAAAAACCTAAATATCACCACATATCAACAGAGGAGCTTTGCACTCCAGCAGGTATATAACCTTTTTATTTACAATAGGATGCAGATGTATGAATACACTTACAGGGAATAGGAATTACAGCATTATGACTTTCTTGGAACTTTAATAATGACATGTCATTGATATTCAGATGTATTACACCTACAGAGGATGTACAATTCATCAAGGGGGGAATGCTTTTTTGTCAATGTGGCACACTGGTATCTTGGGACTGTCCCATTATAGTGGCAGTAATAGCACACTGCTATTTGTTTGGCACTGTTGTTCTGACATATTATCAGTGGGGTTGCCCCTAGGGAACACACTACAATAGACTCCAGTGTTGGGTGTATGATCATATAGCAGTATCTGTCATGGCACACCCAGTAAAAGCTGACTATCACTAGTATCTTAGTTGTATCCACACACTGTGGAATATGACATGTGATCAAGCAGTGGATACTGCCAGCCATTCTGTTCTTGCTGTATCTCTACATAGTGTACTTCCACGTATATTATCCTGACATGTGTTCCCATTCTGTTGTCTTTCAGGACACATGTACCCAAGACACCATGTACTTTTCATGGATGTAGAGAATGTGATTATACTTGAAGGCCTTTGGCAACACCATGAACTCCTACTGTATAGGGGGAAGTAAAACAGGGAACAGCGAGCAGCATTTTGGGCTGACCTTGTCCGTGATGTGAATGCTACAGGTCATCAGAGCAAGACATATGAGCAGGTTCAACACAGAGCCAAGGACATGATCAATGCTGCACACAGAAGAGCAGCAGATGTAGCTAGGGATTGTGGCATCACCAGTGGAAGGCTTGCAGCAAAACAATGACTCTCAACCACTGAGGAATTCCTGGCAAACCTAGGCACACATGATAGATCCCAGGCATCCATCACACTGTACATCATGGACGTGGGTGCCACAGTTTCATGGCAGAGGAGCATGCAAGTAAACTTAGTTTGATCACCATTACAATACTGTAGCATTTAGTGTGTTAGGGTGTACATTCTCTTACATGGGTATCAGGTCTGTGTTCTTTGGGGGGTTAACTGCAGTTTGACACTTGTACTCACATGTTGACTGATATAATAATTAACATAGTAGCTACTGTAAATGTGAGATATATGGACATATTACCTTGTTATGGTACAAGATGCAATGGTACTGACATTACCTCTCCCTCTACTTTGCACAGGTCTGTCAGGTACAGGACAAGGCCATGGCACTGCTCCTGGTAAGTGTGACACTGTTTTGTTATAGATGTAGGTCTACAGCAATGTAATCCCTAAAGTGTCATCCCAGGCCTGCTGCCTGGAGTACTTTACTGTCAGCATGATTGCATAACCTAAGCAATACCTGACAGAACCAAATCATCTTCCTCAAGGAAGGGTAACCTGACTGGTGGACAGCAGCAATAAACAAACTCTATAATAAAAGGAAAAAAATTGCTGTCCAGCACCAAGAAGGAGCAGGTGCCAAGTTGGATGCAATCTCTCCTTTGTCTGAACAAGCAAATAAGGTCACTGGTGAAATCCTCTAAAGCTAACTTCAGTTCCAAATTGGCCACATCCACTAAGGACAATCACAAGGCCTTCTTCACATATGTCCGCAATCTCAAAGGTAGTGTCCGCAATCTCAAAGGTATTACCCAAATCTGCTCTGAACTGGAGGTCAAAAACACCACATACACAAATGCCATAGATATAGCCAACCTGCTGGCAGATAGGTTCAGTGAAAACTTCACCCCCTGTCCCCCCCATCAGTAAACCTGAGGAAGTCCAGTTTACTGTGGACAAAAGTGCTTAATGTTTTAACAAAAAGGGTGGTGCAGTTTACAGAGGTTGCTTTCCTTTGGTTTTTATCAGTTTATTATTTTTGTCTTTATTATTTAGTACCCATCAGTAAACCAGGACATACCCAGCACCTGCCCCCTCCTCTCATCACCAGGAAGCAGGTAATGCTCTCTCAAAGGCAAAAAAATACAGACTCAACAGGATCCGACAACATCCCTGGCTGTGTCAAACATGAACTCAGGCAAGAGCTCTCAGCAACATCAGGCACCCTATTCAACCAAAGCCTGAGCACTGGCTTCATCCCAGCCAAATGGAGGACAGCCACTGGCATCCATCTACATGAAGGTAGAGCATTCACCGACCCAGAAAATTATAGGCCCATCAGCCTAACTAGCCTGATCTGCAAGACCATGGAACACATTATCATGGACTTTATAAACAAGGACATTGACAACCTCCAAACGCTTGACCCTACACAATTTGTTTTTTTCAAAGGGAGATCATGCCTGTTAAACTTGGTCATCTTCTTTGAAACAGTCACCAAAGCCATGGATGAAGACAAGACAGTGCACACTGCCTACCTTGATCTAGCCAAAGCCTTCAACACTATTCCTCACTCTGGCATAATAGATAAACTTTCTCAGCTAGGCATCAACCCATATGTTACCAAATGGGTAGAGGGTATGGCTATGGTTTTAAGGTGTACCTTACAAAAACAACAAGGCAGGGGTTTGAGTCTCACAAGGGATAATTGGCTAGGCTTAAAATGGCTCGCAAGGGCAGTTAGCTTAGTACTAATCTATGAACCTATGAACTGGCTCACTGATAGAACCCACTCAGTGAAAATAGGGGAAGCCACCTCTAGTAGTAGACCCATAATGAGTGGTGTACCCCAAGGATCGGTCTTGGGGCCTCTACTGTTTGGGATTATACTTTTCTGAGGTGCAAGCCAAAACCAGTGGTCTGTGGCTGATCACGTTTGGAGATGACTGCAAGCTGAGTGCTGTCTTAAATTCCCCTAGTGATATGAACATCCTCCAAGAGGGCCCTACCCAAACTAATGACTGGTGCCAGAAGCATGGCCTTAAACTGAATGCCAAGAAATGCATCATTATCCCCTTTGGGGAAAATGGTGTCCTCACTAATTATCACATTAATAACAATGTACTAAGCATGCAATTAGATGTGAGAGAGTTGGGCATCCTGGTTGAGAGCAACCTGACTTTTGATCACCACTTTGCCTCCTTTGTATGGAAGGCTTTCTACATGGCCTACCTCATAAGTAAGGTACTTCTTCCAGGAACAAGAAGGTCATAACATGTCTGCACTCCACCCTTATCAGACCCATTATCAAGTACAATGCCCCCTTTGGCATGTATCTTGCCAAGCATATGCAGCAGCTGGAAAGACCACAGAGGTTCCAGACCAGGAATATCCAGGATCTCAAACACCTATCCTATACAGATAGGATAAAAACCCTGTCCCTCTACTCAGTCTCATACAGACTGCTCAGAGGTGACCTGTGTCTGGCACGCAAGGCCGTATCAGACCCAGCCTTGATGGAGTTGCTGCATATCTGTGAGTCAAACTCCACTCACACAATACACAAGATCTCAACCTGGTCTGTGATATTAATAAAACTTGTTGGTGGGATAGATTTGTGTCCTAAAGACTCCCCCATCTGTGGAATAGACTCCCTCTCCGTGTCAAGTAGAGTACCTCACTGGGCCTCTTTAAGAGGAACCTGAACGACTAGATGGGAAACAGAAAATACACCCCTATGATCCCAACTGTGCACCTGCTGGACAGGAGAAACAGGTGCTGACTTTGTGAGAACATGGGCAAAATTCTTGACTAGGCTTATAAGGGCCTGCGGCCCAAATAGCCTAGTATTGTCCTATGAACCTATGAACCTATTCACGTGAAACAGAGATCCTCACTGGCCCTATTCAAGTGCAGCATAGACAAATGGATGGGAGATCACAAATTCACCCCCAGGGTATCACCCATGTCTCTCATGGACAGGGGTAGTCAGTGTTTATCATAGACTTGCTCTGCAAATTATGTCCATCTAACTAAGGACAACTGAGGCAACTCAGGATTTATATGGCTGGGCTTGTAAGGGCTCTAGGGCCACTAGCCTAGTAACCTCCTATGAAACTATGAATGGTCGATGTGTCATTTGGTCTACATACAAAGCATGTACCACAGCATGTCAAACATTCATTAAACAGCATACAAAATACAACAACACTTAGTGCATCAAAAAAGTATGCATACTAAACCTAACCCTATCCCTGCCCTTGCCCCAACCCTACCAGACATCTTAATATAGAGCTATTCTCATAACTCTACCACTGCACAAGACAGCTCAGATGCTCACCACACTCACACACAAATGCGCACACACACACGCAATGCACACGCACACACACACACACACACACACACACACACACACACACACACACACACACACACACACACACACACACACACACACATGCACGCACACACACCTTGATTATAACCCTAAACACTTGCAATTGTGGATGCACATACTTAATTAGTCCTTACCTAACCCCCTAATGTAACCCTAGCCCATACACATTTGGACAAATACACGCACACATGCCTACTATACATCCCACTTACCTGTTTTGGCAAAGCAAACCTCCAGCAAAACATCCTTTGGATAAACCAGACTTTCCAACAAACAACCCTGCACTTTCAACTGTCAACCAAAGCAACAGTTGAACAAACAAATGGCACTCATATGGATATATATATATATATATATATATATATATATATATATATATATATATATATATATATGAGTCTACTTTGTTTCATTGAAAGCTCATTTCACTGAATTTGAATTCACCCTGACCAAATCTCTGAAAACTCAAATTACTGAAAACTCATTTCACCCAATTTAATTTCACTGAAGTGCAGTACTGGCATTGTGTAGAGTACTGAAAGGCAAGTAAAAGGTATATGCCCTTTTCCCCACTGTAGTGTGATCCTAGAGTTAGTATATATAGTTAGGGGGTGTGTGGGGGGCACAGACCCACATTGGGGGTTGAGGGAGTAGCTGCCACTTAGTGGCCAGGAGGAGCAGGAAGAAAATATGGTTGATTCAGCTTTGGCTGAAAATTAAGTGAAGGTTGATGAAAATGTAGTTGAAATGGTAGAATCACTACCAGAAGTTTTTTTCTGATGCTGTGGGTGCAGAAAAAACAGCGATACTGGAAAAAATGAACTATGGAACTAGGCTTAACTATGGTAATAGACGTGAGATGGAATAATATGTGAATAGAATTATAGCTTTATATGCATATGTAATAAAAAAGAGAGAAATTATATTTAAAAATATTCTTGAACATGTTTATGGACATTATAGTGGTGGGTGATTTTAATTGTAATTTAAAGAAAAATAAGAGCAATTGTGATGTTAAAATGGCTAAAGACATTATGAGAAGTAGGAAGGTAAGTGCATGGGAGAATGACCACTGGGCCTATAAAAGGAATGAAAGTACAGAAATTGATTATTTTTTAATATCTGATAGTTTCAAAGTTATAAAAAAAGGAATTAAGTATGCTGGATTTTCAGATCATGTGGCAATATGGGTTAAAGTATGGGAAAATGAAGAATATATAAGAATAGGAAAAGGAATAAAGAGAATTAATGAAAATGAATTAAATTTAGAAGAGAAAGAACTTGTGGAATTATAGAAAAATCATATGACTATGAGGGAGTTTTATGACAATTGGACTGTTTGGTGGCTTAATTGTAAAGAAAAATATAAAAAAGTATTTTTAGAATGTATAAGGAAGAAAAGAAAAAAGAAAAAGAGAGATAACATTTACAGACATTAGAGAAGAAAATTTCATTTTATGAAAAAGAAAGAGAAATATATAAAATGAATCAAATTAAAACTAACAACTTGTTATATAAGTAAAAATATTGTTTACAATGCAAGAAAGTAGAGGTAGCACCATATTTGAGTAAAATAACAAAAAGAAGGAAAAATAATAAGAGAATTCAAAAATAAAGAAGGTAAGCAAATAAGACTGCAAGAAAAAATATACAAAATAATTAAAGAATATGTACTGGAATTATTTGTTAAGAGAGAATAAAACATAGAACAAATTTATAAAGGTGAAAAATTAAATAAGGAATATAATGAGTATTTAGAACAAAAAATAACCATGAAAGAATTGAATGAAACTCTAAAAGATATTAACATGAATTTTGCAACAGGACTGGATGGAATCAAATATGATATGTATGAAGACATGAAATAGTGGCAAAAAAATTATTTTGTAGATGTTATAAATGAATGGTTAGAAACTGGATTTAAAGAGAAAGAGATATGTACAGGAGTTATAAAATTTCTGTTTAAAAAGGGAAATAAAGAGGAGATAAAAAATTGGAGACCTATAACATTGAATAATACAGATTATAAATTTTGTATGAGAATAATAAAAAGGTTTATAGAAAAAAATGGATAGAATATATGACCAAAATATATTTGGAAGAAAAAGGAAAAGGTTGTCAAGAGTTATTATGGATAATACGAGAAATAATTGATGCTATCATAAATAAAAATGTAGAAGTGAAGGTCATGATAAGGGATATAAGTAAAACATATGATAATATTAAATATAAATCATTGTGGGGAATTTTGCAGGCATATAATGTAAGCAAAAAAGTAATAAAATCTCTTTATGAAAGGAACTATGTGAAACTAAATGTAAATGGCTGGAATGCAGAAGAAATAAAAATAGAATGTGGAATAAAGCAGGGCTGCCCAGCTAGTAGTGTAATTTTCTCATTAGTTATGAATGTAACAGTAAAGGAAATTAATAAAGTAGCAGTGGATGCAAAAATTATGAAGGAAGTACAATTGCCAATAATGTATAATTATTTGGATGATATTGTATTAATTGTAAAAATAAAGTATGGACAGGCAATATAAATGAAAAATTAAGTATAAATTAAAAAAATGGTTTAAGTATACATAAGGAGAAAAGTAAAGGATTTGGTTTTGATGGTATGATTGAAGGTGTTGAGTTCAATGAGAAATATATAGATATATTATGAATAACATTTGAAAGGAATGAATACAGACAACAACAATGGGATAGTGTACTCAAAGAAGTAAAGGATATGACTAATTTTTGGAAATCATATAAATTTTCATATAGAAAAAAGCACACTTGTTGAACACCATGGTAATAGGGAAATTTGCCTATGTTGCTAACATCTATATGATTCCTATTAAGTATGAAAATGAATTAATGATGATTATATTCTCTTTTATAGGGGGCTTTAGACTGAATCCAGTCAAAAGAGGGATTCTGTATATGAACGAAGAGCAAGGAGGTTTGGGTTTAATAAGCCCAATAGTACATGCAGCATCATTCATTTTATATATGGCATTAAAAGGAATTATGAAGTAAAATAAAAACTTGATAGAAATTATACTATATTATAAATACAAAGAAATGTGGGAAGGAATGGAAGTTTAAAAATGAAGTATAAGAATTGTGAATGAAGAAATGAAAGAGTACCAAAACAAAATTGTGTTATGGAAAATAAAAAATATATATGTGAGAAAAATAGAAAGGAATGGTACTTACGTATTATGAAAGTATTTTATTGTATTGATCCATAGAAAGATTTAGAAATAGATAAGAAAAAAGCCATAATGATGAGATATAATAACTATAAAAAGATTAAAGAATGTAATGATTTTTTATGGAGATTGTCTATTAGAAAATTGCCGGTTAAGGCAAATATGCCATACAAAAAAATCAAGATAGAATATGTAATAAATGTGGAGAGTTTGAGACTACTGAGCATCTCACACAACACTTTCTCCTTCTCCCACCTTTATTCTTACACCTCACTCCCTCCCTCAACATACTCTAACTCCTTTTCTCAATCTACTTCATCTCATAGAAGACTTTCTCCTTCTCCCATCTTTATTCTTACACACCTCACTCCTACACTCTACATACTCCAACTTCTTTTCTATACATCCTAATGGACCCAACATACAAATTGATATTCACAAACCTACTACTCTTAACTACAACTCTTGCTTCTCTTACAATTCCTTACACACTAACCTTCTTTGAACATTCTTCTCTCCTTGAGCAGCACCACCCCTACCAGCAAACTCTACCTGTTTCTCACATAAACTCCCTCAAACATAGTAACATAACCGCCATCTCTATCTATATACTTCCAAAGTACCATAGATCTAACCATGTTACTTACTTCCTTGGCAAAAAAATCCTAATCAATTACTACAAAATCCTTAAGTTTGTACAATATCCTCTATAACACCCCCTATTAGATGGTGATATTCATCCTAACCTTGGCCCCAATACTAATACTCCCAATAACCCACACAACCTAACATCTCCTACTATCACTACCCCTAATAGACCATCTAACTCCCTCCTGATAGCTCACCTTAACATCCACAGCATTAACAATAAAATTACAAACCTACATGCACTCTTAGAGGTGCACTCATTTGACATTCTCTGTATTACAGAAACATGGCTAAAACCCTCAACTCTGGACCAGGAGATCACCCCTCCTGGATATAATATCCTAAGATATGACTGCAAAAATCACAAAGGGTGGAGGTGTAGCCATTTTGTATAAATCTGAACTCCAAGTTTCACCCTTCAGTGTGCTCCTACCCTCAGACAGCAATGCTGAAACCCTTACTGCCAAACTACAAATCAACAACTCCAAATCTATCTCATTTGCACATATCTCCCCCCCTGGAAATAATATTAATACACTAGAAACATACTTATTTACCTCTCTACCCACCTACCTCAGGAAACCATTGTGTTAGGAGACTTTAATATAGACTGGGCAACCTGTCGTTCCCCTAATCCTACCAATCATATAAATCTTCATGGTTTCTCACAGATAATAACCACTTCTACTAGAATCCAAAAGCCAAGCAATAAGGAAACCACCCTAGACAGGATCCTTCTCAACAGCCATCTTGATACTTATAAACCAGGAACCCTTCCTGATGATATCAGTGACCATATGCTAACCTATATCATTAAACAAAAAATTCACAGCCCTAATACTAATAATTTTAAATCCTCCCACTCCAAAAAATTCTTTATTCCAGAAAGCTTCCAAAACTAACTGAAAGCATGTGATTGGTCACCTATGTTTCATCTTCAACTTGATGAAGCAGTGACCCACTTTAATACTAGATTCCTTCAAATCCTAGATTACCATGCCCACTATCACTCTTCCTGAATAAGAACCAAAATTGCCCCCTGGCTTACTAAGCATACTAGGGAAAAGATCCTCCTCAGAAATAAAATTTGGGCCAAATGGAGGGCCTCCAAAAGTCCATCAGATCAACTTTACTTTAAACAGTTAAGAAATGCCACCAAGAAAGACATTCTAAGAGACAAAAAAGACTATTATCATCACCTCCAACAAACCCACCAACAAAAACCACAAAAATTCTGGTCAGGCATTAACAAACTTCTTCAAACAGGGCACTCTAAAACTCCTGCCCCTTCAGGATTCAACCATAATAACTCTAACCAGATTCCTGATGCCTTTAATAACTATTTTACTGAAGCCATTCTAACCCTAGCTAATACTTTACCACCTATTACTACTCTACCATTAAATAACAATAATACTTCAACTCCAACCTTCCATATGCAACCTGTACCCACATCCCTCATTTGCAACCTCATTCAAAACTTAAACCATGTATCCCTTCTGCTGACTGTCTTCCAGCAGAATACCTGCAAATTGCAGCTAAAACCATTGCCTATCCCATCTCCATCCTTATAAATAGAACAATTTTAGAAAGCAAAATCCCTTCCATATGGAAAATATCTGATATCAACCTTCTACACAAAGGTGGGTCATCTATTGAGCTCTCCAACTTTCGGCCTATTGCCTTGCTCTCTCCAATAGCTAAAATAATGGAAAAATGCATACAAAGACAACTACTTGACCACCTTCTCCATAACAATTTACTTGCCAACTGCCAGCATGGTTTTAGGCTATTCCATAGCACAACAACTGCCCTGCTATCCTTTTCTGACTCTATAAACAAAAATCGTAACAGTAATACTTTCTCCTCTGCACTATTTATTGACCTTTCAAAAGCCTTTGATACGGTAAACCATAACATGCTTATTGACATACTAAAAGCCCAATCACTGGACACACAAGCACTACAATGGTTCAAATCCTATCTTCTAAACAGACAGCAAGCAGTACTTTGGGATAATAATCTTTCTACTTCCCTCCCTGTGAACATTGGTGTACCACAAGGCTCTATTTTAGAACCTCTTCTCTTTTCATTGTTTATTAATGATCTACATACCAAAATTCCTCAAGCCACCTGCATACAATATGCAGATGACTCAACTTTAATTTGTTCAGCCAGGTCCATAACCTCTCTCCAGTCCCTCACCCAAACAGTATTTAACATGTTGAAAATTGGTTCATGCAACACTGCCTCCTTCTGAACCCCAAAAAAACAAAATTATTACTCTTTGCTCCTATTCATAAGTCACCTCAACTACACTTCACAGTAACCTCCAACAATGGAACATATCCCCTGACACTACAACCCATCTATTAGGAGTAACAATTGATAACAACCTTAGCTATGATGACCATATAAATTCTACAATAAAGTCTGTCAACAAAAAACTAGGCACCCTTTACAGAATCAAACCCTTCCTTACCCCTTCTGCCAGAATCACTATTGCCCAGACACACCTGATCTCTACTCTGCTCTATGCTTCTGCAATATATACCAATCTATCTAGAAACAACCTTACTAAACTTTCCACCAGTTACAATAACATAGCCAGATTTGCCACTGGCACTCCCTTTAGAACTCACCACTGCCACAACCTCAAACAACTGGGATGGTTAGAACTGCAGAACCTACTACTGTGTCAACAACTTGTTATCACCCAAAATATCCTTTATCACCCTAATAATACCCCAATCCTTACTAATCTGATTACCCCCTACAAAAATCTTGCAACACTATGCTCAGCTAACAAGAATCTAGTTTCAACTACTAAATCTAACAACAAAGCTGGAGACTCACTTTTCACCAACACAGTTGGAAAAAGCTGGAACCAGCTTCCTAATGAACTTTCATCTCTTGCTTCCACTCATCTTTTTAAAAAGCATCTTAAAGAATATCTTAAAACTCACTGGCTTTGTCCCTGCTCTAACCCAGACTGATATCTCTTTCCCCCTCTTCCTTTCTCTACACTTCTCTACTCCACTGTTCTATGTCACATACCTGTAATATTGATTACCTTCTTAGTACTCAAAAAATATATATATTGATAAAAATGGTTTACAATTCAAATTTTTGTTCTTTTGATTGCTATCTCTCAAATGATTACTCTCTGTATTTGATCTAAGGTTTAACCTACTAAAGGACTCTGTACAAGTTTATCTGAACCTCAATGTAACAATGTCCTGTAATTTATTTGACTATTACTATATTAATGTAATCTCTGTCACTGCTAATGCGTGGAGCTTTTCTCCCCGGGCCTCTACTGAAAATGAACATATATCCAGCTAGCCTAGCCCGGTCAACAAATGTAAAATAAATAAAATAAATAATAAATAAATGTGTTTCTGAAATGTAAAAGAGTTAATAACTTGTGGAAAGAAATATGTATTAAAATTTGAACAAATAATTATAGACATAATAGAATTTGGTTATTATGGTACATGTAAACAGGAAGAAGTGAAGAAAATGGACAGAGTAATATTTTATGCTTCATTGACTATATGGAATGAGAGACTAAAAGAAATTAAATGCAATAAAAAATGGACTTTGACAAAGATTTTTGGAATAAAATAATGTTTTGGTTGTGGATAAAAGACTGGGTGGAATTCTTAAATTGAAGTTTCTAATGTATGGAGATTTGTCAATAGATGTAAATAATGTAAATATGTAAATATGTAAATAATACGTAATGTGTATATCAATAAAAAAACCTACTCATCATTGTTGCGAGTGGGACCCATTTTGGAGGAGCACTTCCTGTTTTCATTCAAGGTACACAGGCAGCCTGGAGAAACAGGGAGGCAGATAGAGAGAGAGAGAGAGAAAGAAGTGATGGAGTGGTAAAATAAATAAAAGAGAAAGCAGTTATCATTTCCGGAGAATGTGTGCAAGATTATGATGAATGTATAATTACAACCCTCTAGTCAGGAGGGTTGCAGGGTGATTTGCTTAAAGAAATATTGGTACAGAGTGAGCAAGAAAATGAAGATGTTTCCCTGGGGGACATTATGGAAAAATACAAAAGGAGGATGCAGAGACAAACCTGAAGAATAGGGGTGAGACAAGAAGACAAATAAATGGACAGGTATGAAGTGTGGAATTTAATAGCTCCTTTGCACATGAGGTTAAAGCATTTATTCTTATTAACAGAGACATTTTGTGACATATTTGAGACTGTTTTTTTCAATGGAAACATTAGCTGGAGAATATGAAAAAAGAAAGACTGTAACTCATGGAAATAAAAACATTTAACAGGGAAACAAAAAAGAAAATCCATGTACAATTTCAAACAGAGGTAGAAAGAGAGACATTGAAAGGACATTTGAAAGCTTTATGTAAAGAAGTACTAGACATTGCAAACATTTATGACAAAAGGACTTTATGGACTAGTGGCTGGGATTGTAATATTATGTTAAAAATGGAAAACGAAAAAATATACATACACCAATCATGATAAATGTGGAGGGGGACAGAGGTGTTGTGAAATACCGAGGAAAACACAAAACATGTTTTTTTTTTGTTTGTTTGTTTTGAAAAAGAAGGGCATTTGATAAGTAACCGTGACAAAAGAAAATGTTATATTTGTGGGGAAAGGGGACACGATACAAAAAGCATGAACTGAAATGTTATAAATGTAACATTGTTGGGCATTTATGGATGGATTGCAAAAATGAAAATAACAGTAAAGAAAACAAAAAAGAAAGAGAAGGAAATAAACAAACAGAAGAAATTTTAGAAGTAGTAGAAATAGAAGAAAATTGGATGAAAAAAAAAGAGAACATAGAAGAGAGTACTGAAATAGGTGAGGAAGAAAGCATAAATGGAGGTAGTAAAAGGGGAAAAATAATTCTATTGGTAAAAGGGTAAAATACAGGAAAAAGATAATTTAATGGAATAAGGACAAAAGAAAATGGAGAAAAGAAATTGATGAAAAAGGATATATACAACTAACGATTGGGGCATGATATAATGGTTAAGGTGTTTGATTCCCACCTTGGGGAAGGAAATTGGCTAGGCTCAGAATGGCCTGCTAAGAAAGCTAGCCTAGCAATTAGCTATGAACTTATGAATTTAAGGGAAAAATAAAAAATATGTATAGTTTTTCTGTAAATATGTATTAAGAATATTGTAAGAAGCATAGGAATTTTGGAGTGGTGTAATATATGTGATGTAAATGTAATTATATTAGAAGACACAATATTTTTAACAAATGAAGAAAGATTATAAACAAAGAAACTATGGGGAAGAAAGATAATCTGGAATTTGCAAAATGAGAGGTGTTCTGGATTAGCTGTTTTCTGTATAAATACAGTAAATGTATTAGATGCAACTTTAGCAAAAAATGGGAAGAGTAACCATTGTAGATTTAAAATGGAAGGAACAAGTATATATAATTTTAATATTATATGCCTACATTAATTGTAAAGAAAGGGAAAGCTTATTTCATCAAATTTTAGAATATGTAGTGATAAATATGAATATTATAATAACAGAAAACTTTAATTGTAATTTAAGAGGTAAGCATAAAAAGAAAGAAAATGATATAAGAAAAATGTTAGAAGTTATAAGATGTGGTAAATTAAAACTTTGGGACAAAAATTCATGGACTTACAAAATGGATATGTATAGAACTGAAATAGATTAGTTTATACTATCAGAAGGTTTAGTTATAAGAGAAGGAGAGGTAGTCAAAACAGAGTTTTCTGATCATAACGCAATATGGCTAGATATAAAGGAAAACAAGGAATATATAAAAATAAGCAAAGGAATAAAAATGATAAATGAGAAAGCACAAAATGAAGAAGGAAAGAGATTAGTAATACAGTTATGGAAAGATCATATCACGACGAGAACATTTTATAAAAATTGGTGTGACTGGTGGGTGATATTTAAGGAAAAATATAAAAAAAGTTTTTGCAGTAACAATATGATGTGAGAAAAGTAGAGAAAGAAAAATATAAAAGAACATCTAATGATGCATTGGAAGATTTAGAACATAATGATAGAAAGTACTCTGACAAAGAAAAAGAATTATATGAAAGAAATCAAGAAAAAATACAAGAATTGTTATATAAGCAAAGATATTTTTACAAGGAAAAAGAGAAAATGTATCCAGTTACATAAGAAAATTACTAAAGGAAGATGGTAGTATAAAGAGAGGAATAAAAAATGTAAAAGGAGAAATAAAACTCAGGAAAATATTATGTATAGTACAGTACAATATGTACAAGAAATGTTTAAAGAAAAAAGAAAGGTAGTGAAAAAACAAGGAAAGTAAAAATGTTAGAAAAAAGAGAATAAAGAGTTTGAAAATTAGATTTGTTTAAATGAACTAGATAAAGTAGTAATACAAATATATATAGATGTGGCTACAGGATCAGATGGAATGGGGTATGAAATGTATAAAAATTTAAGGGATTGGCAAAAAATATTTTTTAAAGATTTTGAATGAATGGTTAAATTAAGGTTTTATGCATAAAGAATCATGTAGTGGAATACTTAAATTCATATAAAGAAAAAGATAAGACAATTTAAAAAATAGAGACTGATAGTATTGAATAATGATAAGATCTTTATGAAAATAATACAAAAGAGATTTGAATCTAAATAAAGATATTATGGAAGATAGCATATATAGCATAAAGTGGAAAGGTTGTCAAGAATTACTAATTATAAAGAAGCTGTAGATGATGTTATGAACAGAAAAGAAGAAGAGAAAATCATGATAGGAGACTTTAATAAGATATTGGCATTTGACGCAATCATGTATGAAATGTTATGGGTAATAATGAAATAATATAATATAAGTGAGAGTTAGGAAATTGTGTGTGTCCACATATAGTAATAATAAAGTAAATATACTTGTAAATGACTGATTACGCCAAGAGGTGCATATGAAGAGTGGTGTAAGACAGGGATGCCCAATGAGATGTATACTCTTTGCATTAGCTATGAATGTGATAGTATGTGAAATAAATTACAAAATGAAGGAGGCAGGGTATATAACACCTAAGGGGTTAAGCAGCCAAAATTTTGTTAACATATGCAGATGACATTATAATAATAATAACAAAAAAACAAACTTGGATAAAAAAGTAATAATTTGCACAAATGAGTGTCTAGAGATGATAGGGGTGGCTTTAAATAAAGAGAAAAGTAAAGGTTTAGATGATGTAGTAAAGATCGGGAATATATATTTTGCAATGAATGAAATTTCTGTATCAGATAGAAAATCTGAGAATAAAGATGTAAGTAGAATTCAATGGGGAAAAACAATAGAATAAATAAAACAAGTCTGTCTTTTTTGGAGAACATATAGATTATCATTCAGAAAAAAGGCTTACTTGATAAATTCAGTACCGATGGAAAAATGACATACTTACTACGTGTATTTACATTGCCGATAGTATTTGGAAAGGAATTATTTCAGATATTTTTATTTATATAGGGTTCTTGATTAAACAAAGTAAACAGAGAAGTTTTGTGTGTAAATGAAGAAGGAGGTTTATGGTTAATTAACCCAGTGGTAAATGCTACTTCATTTAATTTGTACAAAGTGTTAAAGAAGATAAATTAAAAAGAAGAAAGATTAGTAGTAAAATTATAAAATTAAAAGTATGGTAAATGTTAGAGTATGATAAAAAAGAGTAAAAGAGAAAAGAGTGTATGAAATGAGGAATTAAATATTACCAAAAAATATTTTTGTGGAAAAATAAAATTTAATGATATAGAAAAAGATAGAAAAGTATGATGTAAGAATGTAATGGTAAAACATTACTATGTAAAACCACAGAAAAATCTAACAGATGAAAAAATTAAAGATGTTAAGTTGTCAATCTCGCCTTCATTCTTGCTGGATGGGTTCGGAGCCGATCCTCGGCTCCGACTCGGCACTAGCTTTAGCTCGAGAACTCCTTTTACCAGCTCGAGGCAACCCTATATCCCATGATGCAAGGCGGAACTACCTCAGATCTCGTTTGCCGCTTAGCGAAAGAGGTCTCCTTTGCCAGCTGAGGTAAGTTTTTCTTGTTAAATAAGAAAAAAGTTAGTTAGGGGTTTAATTTCCCTTCAGTGTCAGGTTAGCCTGTTTTAGTACAGCCCACCCTATTCCCTTCCTTTTTAAACTTTTATTATAGTTTTTCAGTGAAAGTGTTAGTCAGGCCTAGTTCCCCAAGTTGTTCCCTTCCTGTGTGTCTGTGTAGGGATTAAGTTGTGTGTTTGTGGGGACTCTGTGTGTATATCCTGTTAGGATGTCTAAGGAAGGCAAGGTCTCAGGCTTCAAGAAGTGTGACCAGTGCTGTCAGAAAATGTCCCTGACAGACGGTCACACTTCTTGTGTGTATTGCCTGGGGCCTTTGCACCTGCAGGACTCCTGTGCGTTGTGTCATGCCTTTAGCCAGCGAGTCCTGCAGGAAAGGAGGAACAAACTGATCCTCCGAGGTTTGTTGAAACCTGAAGGTTCTCCTCCTAAGCAAGGGCAGGAAAACCTCTTAAGCCACGAAGGCTCAGGCTACAGTGTCTAAGCCTCCTTGGCTGCTCCGTCGAGCCGATATCGGCCGCTGGAACCGATGCTTCTTCTGCCAGAGTAGTGGGTTCGGTGCCGGCTCCGATACCCTGACTACTGTTGCCTTGTCGGCTCCGGCTGGAGCCGACACTTTATCAACATCGGAGCGAGATCCTCGGCTCCATCTGGGGTTCAAGGGACTTCGGCTCCGATGGCTCGGCCCGCAAGAGATCCCGGTCCCCTTCGATACTAGTATCCACTCGGCCCGGGTCTCCTCTTTGTCGGAGCGGAGCCACCGGAGCCGATCTTCGAGATCTTCCAGGCTGTCTGACCACGATTTGGAGAGGGTGGTAAGCAGGCTGTTGAAGTCTCAGGCACTGGCCCAAATGCTCCATAGCCCGTCTCAACAGACTTGCTACAGCCCCAATTCTTGAGATTCCTCCTCCGACTCCACACCAGAGTTCGGAGCCGGAGCTTCTTGGGACAGCGACTGTTCGATGCCGGAGCCGATACATCCTTCGGCTCCGTCATCCTCTGCTCCGATCTCCTCCTTGAGACTTTCCTTGGAGGATCCGGTCGGGTTTCCACTGTCGGCTCCGAGGGGCTAGTGGCATCGGACCCTTGTCCGACCCCGCCTCCCTCTCGGAGCTTGGCTTTGGTAAGCTCGGCGCCGACATCTGCCTCGAGCCTTCTCTCCTTGGAGCCGACCATTCCTGTTTCTTCGGCGGGTGTGTTCAGGTCTCCCGGGAGAGGAGCCTTTGAGGTGATGAGGAGTGTCCTGGCCTCTGAGCCTGGTCAACGGTCTATCCCTCTAGCTCCTCCCTCATCAGTGCCTGCAGAAGCCTCTTGCCAGCCTCTTGCTCTCAGGCCCAGGGATCCATCGCCCCAGGTTTCCCCACTGGAATTTCCTCCTCTTCCGAGGTTTCTCCTGACCCTGCAGGTGAACCCCTCGGAAGAGGACGGTAAGAGGAAACACACAGACTCCCTGAGTCTACTACATCTGATACCGACTTAGATGAGTCGGAGGGTTCCCCGGTCCCCCTCTGAGGATGTCTCATTTTCAGACATCCTTGAGCTCCTCAAACAGAGGGGGAATTGGCCATCCATTGACCCCTCCGAGGATGAGTCGGTATACCTGGAGGCTTTGGATCCCGACCCTCCACCTCCTGGGTGTCTCCGCCTTTCGACCCACTCATGCAGGTAGTGGCTCGGAAGGCGTGGGCGGCTCCAGATTCTGTGGAACCTGTCCCCAGGAGACCATCCAAATTCATCACGGCCCCTTCGGACAAACAGTTCCTGTCCAAAGGTGTCTCTGTGGATGCTATGGTGGTGGCGGCCACTAAGAAGGAACTGGCGGATCCTTCAGTACCTGTCCATCCTCCTAATAAGGATTCTAGGACCATGGACAGGTATGGAAAGCGGATGTTTTCTTCAGCGACCTTTGCAATGCGTTCGCTGAATTACCTTTGTCACTTCACCAGGCTTCAACGAGATATTCTCAAGGAACTGGGGGAAGTAGTCCAGGATCCTTCAGCTGCTGGGGCTCAGGAAAAGATTGCCTCTCAGCTAGCTATCCTGAATTCGATATCTAACTCCTCCATGCGGCTCATATCTTATGCAGCCGATGGAACGAGCAGGGCCGCAGGCACAGGTGTTGCTCTTAGACGCCAAGCCTGGATGCGGCTGTGTAATTTTGCGGACCCCTTTAAGGCGTCCTTCACCAACACCCTTTGACGGTTCGGCTTTGTTCGGACCTCAGGTGAAGGATACTTTGACCAGATGTGAACAAGACGGTAAAACTCTTTCTGCCGTTGGAGTCCAGTTTTCCACTCCTTCTAGACCATATCCCAAGGGTCAGAAGGGGAAGATGTGGTTCCGTAAAGCCCAAGGAGCTACACCGGACACACGTGGTCAGTTTACCCCTAGAGGCAGAGGGGTAACAATAATAGACGCCGCCCTAGAGGCAGGGGTCCTCAGAACCAGGGCAACAGGGAGCCTCTTCCTGAGAAGCCCTTTCAGCATCCCTGAGGTGTTGCCCGACTGTCCACCCTTGGAGGCAGTCGGGGAAGGATTTCGCTGTACCCAGTAGCCTGGCAATCCCTATCACAAGAGAAGTGGGTACAGTCGATTATATCCGAGGGTTACAAAATCCCTTGAAAGGTTTCCGTACCTCTACAATCCCTTCCAGACATCTCACCCGGTCAAAGGGATTTGGCAGAACAGGAAGTTTTAAAACTCCTGGGAAAAGAGCCATCCAAACAGTGCCGGCAGACCAAGTAGGATCCGGCTTCTACTCAAGATTCTTTTGGTCCCCAAAAGGACGGGAGATTGGAGACCAATACTAGACCTAAGCAGACTAAACAAGTCTGTCAAAAGGCAAGATTCGGATGGTCACGCTGCAATCCATTCTGCCCTTTCTGGGCAAGGACAACTGGATGTGCTCGATAGACCTTCAGGATGCGTACTATCACATAAAGATTCACAGACGCTCCGAAGGTTTCTCCGCTGGCTGGGAGCCAGTCATTACCAATTCAGAGCACTGCCCTTTGGCCTCACTTCAGCCCCCAGAGTGTTCACCAAATGCATGGCGGTGGTCACAGCTCACCTGAGACGTCGAGGATTCCAAGTGTTTCCTTATTTGGACGACTGGCTCCTCTCCGCCACCTCCAGGGATCAGCTTCTTCGGTCCAGAGATTACACCTTACAGCTTTGCAAGAGTCTAGGAATTTCGGAAAAATCCTCTCTGCTGCCTTGCCAATCTATCACCTTTATAGGCGCAGAATTAAATACCGTCAAAATGTTAGCCAGACTAACAAATCAAAGGATTCTGGACATCCAGAAATTTGTTCAGCTTCTGTTACAAAGCAACAAGGTCAAAGCCAGGTTTGTCTTGAAGGTTCTAGGCCTAATGGCTGCAGCCATTGTTCTTCTTCCACTAGCTCGCTTCCACATGCGTCTCCTGCAGTGGATGTTGTTCACGCAGTGGTCGTACCACGATCTGCCCATGAGACACGAGATCTTAGTGACACAGTCTTGCAGGGCTCATCTACGATGGTGGGTATCTTCCCGCTTCTTCAGCAGGGCCGACCATTTGTTCCCCTCCTCCAGTTGCCACAGTCACCACGGATGCCTCTCTGATCGGGTGGGGGCATTATCAGGGCAGGATGGTCCACGGACGTGGCAACCCATAGAATACCACCTGCACATAAATGTCCTGGAGATGAGAGCAGTGCTTTTAACGTTGCAAGCCCTCGGCGACTTTCTTCCCACAGGGACTATTGCAGTACAGACGGACAACATGTCCGTGGTCTGGTACATCAACAAACAGGGCGGAACCAGGTCCTATCCCTTATGTCGAGAAGCTCTCAGACTTTGGCAATGGGCGATCTCTTCTCAGCGGTTTCTGATAGCAACGCACATCCCGGCAGGTCCAACCTATTGGCGGACAGGCTAAGCAGATCTATTCTGATGCCTCACGAGTGGTCTCTCAATCAGTCTGTAGTGGATCAGATTTTTCTGAAGTGGGGCACCCTTGTTGCGATCTTTTCGCTACCCTCAAAACAGCAAGTGCCCAGATTACTTCACACTATTTCCTCTTCCGGCCAACCCTTGAGAGACTCTCTAACCCAGGATTGGCCTCGGGACTTCTTTATGCTTTTCCTCCCTTTCCATTGATTCCACAAGTCATTCAGAAAGCCACCGTTTGAGAGCCAAATTGATCCTCATTGCTCCATATTGGCCTCGACAAATTTGGTTTCCGTCTCTACATCGTCACCTTCTGGTGCAGCCCTGGCATCTGGACCCAGTTCCGGATCTTTTGATCCACCAGTCGGGTCAGCAGCACCGAGCCATTCATTCTCTCAACCTCACTGCTTGGTTGCTCCACTTCCTTCCCTAGCCAGGCTACCAATGATTTCTGACTCAGTCAGAGACATTTTAGTGTCTTCTTTAAAGTCGTCCACTAGAACGGTTTATGCTAGCAAGTGGCGACGTTTTTCTATTTGGGCAAACGCCAGAAATATTGATCCCTTCACTGCTCCTATACATTCTGTTTTGGATTTCCTGGCGGAGGTTTTTCATTCAGGATCGTCATCATCTACAGTCAAAGTACAAATGGCTGCTATTTCCAAATTTCATGTTGGCTTGCAGGACAATAACATCATGTCTCATAGGTTATGCAAAGCCTTTTTAAGAGGAGTTTTTCTCCTAAAACCGCCTGTGAAACATCCTCCTCCGCAATGGGATCTGAACTTAATGTTGGCTTCCTAATTCTACCTCCTTTCGAACCGTCTGCTACGTGTTCTTTAAAGTTGTTGACATGGAAAGCGATAGTTTTGCTGGCTGTTACTTCTGCAAGAAGAGTTTCTGAGATTCAGGCCCTCTGTATTCGTTCACCTTATCTGGTGTTTCATAAGGATAGGGTTTCGCTCAGGACTAACCCTTCCTTTCTTCCCAAGGTTGTATCTCAAGCCAATATTAACCAATCTATTGATCTACCAGTTTTCTTTCCTAACTATTCTGACAGAGCTGAACAGAAGCTGCATTTTTTGGATGTTCATCGTCAGCTCAGGTACTACTTACATAGGACTAAACAACTTAGAAAATCAGACCAATTGTTTGTCTCCTATGCAGGAAGCAGGTTGGGTCTTCCAGTATCTAAAGTGACCTTATCTAGATGGTTGATTTCCACCATTTCCTATGTGTACTCTCTAAGGGGCAAACAACTATCTTCTAAGCCAAAAGCTCATTCGACCAGGAGTCTATCCACTTCTGTAGCCTTTCAGGATAGACTTCCCATTGACACTATTTGTGCAGCAGCTACATGGGCTACGCCTCATACTTTTGTGTCTCATTACAAGTTGGATTTGGCCTCCAGAGATAGGGCCAGTTTTGGTTCCACTGTTCTCAAGAGTCTGTTCCATTGAGCCACCTGGGATACAGGTGCTAGGGACGCGGTCCCATCCAGCAAGAATGAAGGCGAGATTGACAACTTAACATTTAGAAGTTATGTACCTACCATAACGTTCCATGTTAGTTGTCTTCATCTCGCCTTCTTCTCTTGTCCTCCCCTGGCCTGGACAGATCTTGCAGAGTTCCTATTAGATTGCTTCCTCTGGAGCATTGTTATGAGGACTTCTTTTAGGAACCATGGTTCCTAATTATATTAGGATAAGTCTTTAGCAGGGTTAGTTAGCTGCCAAACGAGATCTGAGGTAGTTCAGCCTTGCATCATGGGATATAGGGTTGCCTCGAGCTGGTAAAAGGAGTTCTCGAGCTAAAGCTAGTGCCGAGTCGGAGCCGAGGATCGGCTCCGAACCCATCCAGCAAGAAGAAGGCGAGATGAAGACAACTAACATGGAACGTTATGGTAGGTACATAACTTCTAATTATAAAATAAGAAGGAAATGTAATCAAAAAGAAGAATGTCAAGAATTTTAATGGAGACTGGCAATAGATAAATTGCCAGCAAAAGTAAATATGCCATATAAGAGGAAAAGTGATATAATGTGTTTGTACATTTTCAAGAAAAAGAAACTATGGAACATGTGTTTTTGAAATGTAAAAGAGTAAAAAAATTATGGGGAAAGCTATATTAAGAAGGTTTAAGATATAAAAGAAGTGGGTAAAATAAACATGGGTATGATTAAATATGGATATTATAAGAATAGAAGTAAAGAAAATGTAAAAGAATAAATAAAAAGTTATTTTATGTTATATGGGTTATATGAAAATGTATAAATGTGTAAATATTTTGTAAATAAGAGTTATTTTTGTGTATAAAAAAGGACCCCTGCTCTTTTCAATAGGTGTCAGGGGATATTTTACATCCACCTGAGATACTACAAACTCAGGCACATGGGGTCTCAGTTTAACATCTCTTCCAAAGGATGACACTCTCAGGAGTGCAGCAACCCCCCCCCCCACATACTGCACCACAAATTGCAGTGTCAGGAATCAATCTGTCTGGTGTGGAAGTAGAACTCACACCCCTCTGCACCAAAGGTGAGCATGCTACCTGGTGAAAATAACACTGATATTAGTGAGAAAGTAGGTTTCATTCGAAATGTATAGGAACCATTACATTAAAAGTATGTGAAACAGCTTTCCAGTGATTCATTAATGTGTGTGTACACATTGTGCTAAGCCTACATGCTTCATTCATGTCTGTGTAATGAGCAGCAGTGCAATATGCTAAGCATGGCAAAACATTCTGTAGCACCTGTTTATGGGTAGAATACCTTCCAGCAGCCATAAGCAGGTGCACAGAGGCTCAAGCACACAATATAAACAACAGGTTGTATCTACACACAACCCCAGTAAGTGAGCATGCATGGACAGCACAGTACAAAGCAAGGGCGATGTGAATAACATAATTAAGAAATAGGGGAAGCTTAACAAGGAAAGTACAGTTAGATGTGAGTAGATTAGTGTACAAACAGAAGTCAAAAACTTATTTTAACTATACAAGCAGTCCTGTCAACTTAGGGACACATAAATTATAAAAAAGGACATGCTAATAAAGGATGTAAGAGGGACACAGCTGCAGTGTAATAAAAGGGAGTAAATCTCATATATGTAAAATTAATTTAAAGTGCAGAGTTCAGATAGCAGTTACCAAAGAAAGTAGATAAGTTAGGTGTATTGCATATACTGAAGGTATTGCACATCACTTGTGCATCCAGAAACTTTTATGTTGTAATTAATATTATGCAGTAGTCCCCAAGTATCATGTAAAACAATTTTTATGTACCCTAAAGCTGTTACCCAATGTACTTCAGAAAGGACTCTTTATTATTAGTGGTTGTCACTTGTAACCATAGAAAGGTTATTGTTCATAGGTTCATAGGTTGGTACTAGGCTATCGGCTCTAGGGCCTATACAAGCCTAGCCATAACAATGACCTGGCTATTTCTTTCCACACTATTTACTTCCATGGACCCCTGTCTTGTAAAGTTAAAAATGCGTTAGCAAAACATGTGTTGTATGTTAATGTAATTATAGAATAGGTTGTACAGCTATAAAATCTAGCTGCATGTTTTCCACTATACATTTCCTGAGGCATGCTCAGAAAAATGTTTTAGTTACACAATTATATTGAGACTGCCTAGCTACAATCATGTTACAAGTATATGCAACTACCCTGCCACTGTAATGTATACTGTGTGAGTGATCAATGGTAATAAAGTATATCCACAGGATTGATGTTAAAACATACATACAAGTTAAAGAACTGAAAGCCATTCGGTACCGTATGTGTATGAAGGAAACAATACTGAAGTCGTTATGGCAATGTACACACATATGTAACAATGGAGAAATACTGAGAAAAATCATGGAACCTGTGAAATCATTCCATTGATAGTACTAATTCAGGAAAATAAGCATTTCTGGCAACAATCTTCATGTTGTGAATGGTAGACAGTTTGGGACTGTTCATGCTTGCTGTGTATGTATCTAGCAAAATCCAGAAGGACAGGACATATACAGAAGTGTCACTTTAACCAGGATATCAACAGAATAAAGATCTGATATACATTCTAATGGTTATCTAAATGCAGCAGATATGAAATACATATATACAAAATGAGACTTATGGTCATGTGGCATGCGAACATGCGCATAAATCAAGGTACAGCTAGTGTGTAGTCAGTCCCCTGACAAATGGGTTGTGTGTGCGGGAATGTCATTATGTATATCAATATGCATAGGATATGTGTGTGCATAACACTACCGGATAGGTATCCCAGACAGGACTTTAGGCAAAACAAACTTACATGTTAGCATTATGGCCTTATTAAATCAGTTACGTGGGAAATAATTTGAGTATGATGCATTCTTGTTACTATAATCATTATATGATGTGTGTCCTTCCTGTTGCAAGTGCCACACCATACATGTTGAATTAAATGCACATGAATGCAGTATACCATAATGTTGTACCTGATGTTTAGCCCTGATGTGGGCCTTGTTAAACAGTTTAGTAATACCTGTATGACACTACAGTAAAATAAATCACACTCAGATGAAACATTACCATTTGTTAGTAAGTGATCTGTTGACAATTTACATTTCACATGCACCAACTGTACACTGGCCTGTGACAAACTTTGTCATTCTCTGCATGTAGGCTAATAAGTCCATTGTACAGACATTCCAGAGGATAATTCTATTTCTTTTTGACAAAGAAGAGCAAATGTCAGGAACTATTTTGGGATATTGATTACTAAATGTGTTGTGTACTAAATGCTGAGCATCTAATGCATTATACTTGGCTTGCTCATAAGGAAGTACAGCAAAGTCTACAAAAACATCAACTACTCAGAACAAAACCAAAAGAAAGTATCATAACACAAGACCGCTCACACTATGTGATGATTGTACAGCAGGGCATACATTAAGAAACTATAATAAATAAATCCTCATTTCGTTTAAAGGTCCATGCTGTGAACAACATAATAAAATATATATATAAATGGTTGAATGAAGTCATGGAATGTGGATCATTATTTTGGGGAACTAAATAATGGCTGTGAGCATTCACTGACATTATCAGCCATTACATGTTGCCAGACTCAAACATGTGCTGAAGTCAGACCTTAGAGAGAGGTGTAACAGCCATTGATGCCACAGAAAGATAATCTAGTATGTAATGAAGAACGCACTTAAATGTATTATATAAATGTCTTATTGTAATGACTATGAGTCACCTAATGTGGAGTGTGAGACCTAAAAAATGACCCTCTTACTGTGCCATATATTCAGTCTTCAGTTAAGCCACTCCTTTCTGTCACAATTGTCTGACAGACTGAACTTACCAGGTTCAAACTGCTGACCATATTCTAAAGAGAAGACAGTAATATGTAGTGTCACAAAGAACAGACTTCAAGGTGTGAAGTAAGAAATGATTTTGATGTCCATTTATCAAATACAAATTATTCTGAGGGATCTAAAGGACACATCAATGCTATTGCTCACACAAGTGTGATTTAGCCATATCATTATTAATTGGCTAAGCCTCTTTTGTCTGTCCATCTTGTTTTGCACATATACATTCCCAGACTTGAACCACTGCCTATCTGGGTGCACATGCTATAGAAGTCAGTATTAACTGTATGTACCACAGGAGAACTCTTACCACAAGCATCACAGAATAACTATTTGACTGGCATGAATCCTCAATGTGTTGAAAGTGTTTTGCTAGAAATAAATTGATGCAATGTTGTATGTGTCAGATCAGTACACTCACAGTATTTTGACCTTTGTTGGAGTTGAGTAGTTGCTGATGTAAGGCCAGAATCTACAGACCTGCATATAAACCACATGCACCACAGGCAAAGTCTTATTACAACTCTGAATCAAAACATATTTGAAGGCATGAGATCATTACAATGGTACAAAGCAATCATTTGAGCTAAAAGTAATGGAGTAGCCCTTTCCCACTGTAATTATATTCATTAAAGTTATGGTGGATGTAATTCATGCATAGCAATATACTGACATACTCATACTACTCAATCACTGCAGGTTTTGAACACCTACCTATTGTAACTACACAAGCTACAGGATATTTTCTTGACTGCATGCACCACAGGAAAAATTTTATCACAAATATGAGACAGTGTCTTTTGGGAAGTGTTACATCATCTTAGTGATGCAAGGCATATCTGTGCCTTTAAATTGATTGAAAGAGTGGTGTGATCTGTCTCTTTGTCACAAAATATTGCATGATGGTAGGTGCACCGAACCGCATCTTGCATAATGCTATCATTCCAGAGACTGTAGAAGCACAATCATGCACAATACTTAAATAATGATGGATTCAAACTCATTCCTTAACAAGCCTGCAAGCTACAGAATATTGTATAATTTCCTGATGTCACAAGATAAGGTTTACTGCAAGGTTAAGATAAATCATATTTCAACAAATGGGCTCAACAATGTTTAACAAAGAAGTTGTCTGTGCTAAAATGGACAGAAAGTAATGAAACAGCCCTCTCCAGTTATAGATTTACACATCAGAAATGCGGGTGACACCATTCTTAGCTAGAAGTGCATTCACACACACTCTGATGCAACTGAGACTATAGGGTAAGGTTTGGTTTCAAACTGACTAACTGGGATCACAAGCTAGAGGACACTGCATGAATCGCAACCAATATATGAGATATTTACTTACAAATGTGAGAGTGCATATTTGAAAAGACATCACCCTTGGTTTGTTAAGGTGATGTATGTGCTATGTGCTAAAAGAGAATGAAGGGGGTAGGAGAGCCCACTACCACTGTAAAGCTATACATCATACCTGTGTATGAAGCCATTCCTATCTAGTATGAGAGAGACACACACTCACATACAGTAGGCAGTCACTGCTGGATTCAAACCATCACCCTATCTAGTTATACAATCTAGAGATCACATGCTCAACCGCAGGCGCCACAGGAGAAGTCTTAATGTACATGTGAGATAGAGCACATTTGAAAGGATGACCTCATCAGTGTGCAACACAACTACTTGTGTTAGAAGGAGAAGAAACTGATATCTGAGCCCCCTTCCACTGCAAATGTGCCACCTGAGTGGAAGTGTGCACATCCGAACTGTTGCTGAAGCCATATCTACCTACCACAAGATCCACATACTCATGCTAGTTCCACACTATTGGATATGATTCACCCACCTATCAAGTTACACAATCTAAAGTACACAGTACAACCAAAAGTGCCACAGGAGAAGTCTGATTACTGTAGTGAAATAGTGCACATTTGAAAGATGACCTCTACAGTGTGTAGCAGAGCAAATGTTTTTGTTAACAGTGTAAGAAACTGATGTGGAAGAACTCTTCCAGTATAAACATTTCTCCTGAGTGGAAGTATATACATCAGAACTGTTGTCATAGCCATACCTACCAGAAACTATGGTTGCACACACTTTCACTAGATCAACACCGTTGGATTCAAACCACCTACTTATCTAGTAACACAATCTAGAATACACACTATCAACCACAAAAGTCTGATTTCAATACTGATGTAGTGCACGTTTGAAAAGATTACCTGATCGTTGAGTTGCAGAGATGAATTCGGTGTTAGAGTAAAAGAAATGGATGGGGGATTCCTCTCCTAGTTTAAATGTTTTGCCTGAGTGAAAGTGCTCACATCAGATGCTTGGATGAAGCCAGTTCTACTTAGTACTATAGATGTGCACACACACACACACACACACACACACACACACACACACACACACACACACACACACACACACACACACACAAAATCATGCTTGTCAATCACTGCTGCATTTGAATACCCCCCCCTAATTACACAAGCTAGAGTACATTGTATAACAGCATGCACCACAGGAGAAGTCAGATTTTTAAATGAGAGATACGACACATTTGCAAAGATCATAACATCAATGTGTTGCAGAGAAGCTGGTGTGCATCACAAATTTGGGGGAAAGGAAATGTGGCTTGACAAGCAGAAGTAACAACAATGTATTGAGCAAAAGTAATTGCATACTCCTCAGATTACTTATCTATCCCATCATTCATGTACATTGCGATTGTGACAGTGAAGTAGTTGTTCCACAGTATGATGTTTTGATGGCAATGAGATTTGTGACACAATGAACTGACAACCAAATATGCTTGAATGTTCAGCTCAGAATGATTGTATGCAAATAGTAATTATCTGTTATGTCATTTTCAATATTTCCTTATGCTTGGACAATGTGCAATGTCAATACAAACAGACAGGTAAACATGAAAGTGCACTACTTAATACTACTCAGGAAGTTATGTGTGCAAAGATTCCCACACCATTGTGCATTATTTACAATGCTAAATGTGTTGGAGTGCAAACATAACTTTACTTTATATCATATTTACATAGCATCATAGTAAACTCATCATATCTAGAGTATAACAGTCCATTACAACATGCATAAATAATACAAGCAACTGATATTACTTTCCTCTTTTCAAAATTACTACCTCAAGTGCACTGTTGACAAGCTCTTTTACATGATGGTAGCAAAGTATTAGCACATGCATAATTACATTTTGAAGTTTTGAATTTAGAACAGAAATTAACAGTAATCTGTGGTGCTCCGTACCAGCCTTCATGCAAGTAAAGAATGTAAACATATATACAGTTCCTATTTCTCATCAAATTCAGAAAGTTAATGTTTTGTGTGTAATGATTTACACATTTTTCATGATAACTGCAGTAAAATAATCATTATATGGGTAATACTGGTGCATACCTAGACAGACCTCATATACGGTGACGTGTTTTAGGCATATTGTAATGCTTCTTCTGCAATTGTACGTGTTTGTATGACATTATGTAGTAATGCAATCACTACATGATCACATATTGTAAGTGTCATAATTAAAAACCTTCAGAAAATGCATGGAAATGCAAATTAATGTTTCCTATCGCCTTATTACAATGAGCCTAGTGTACTATGCTTGTTAACATATAAAGCTTTGATTGTATAATGTTTTGCACTTATTTCTGGAAAGGTATAACTATTTTGTGTCAGATTATGAACCATATAAGGGACCAAGCATATTAATACTGATGGAATCCCAGACTATGGAATCACTTGAAGCAAGGAAGTTTGTGTGCAGCACACTTCATAACAGTAGTTACAATTGCAATGTTATGGGACCTGATAACATCCCAGGCTGTGTCCTAGATGGGATTCAACATGAATTAGCAACACCACTGGGTACCATTTTCAATTATAGTCTTATGCACCAGCTTCATACCAGCTGAATGGAAAACAGCCACTGTTATTCCCTTGCACAAAGGTGGTGCTTCCACTGACCCCAGGAACTATAGACCTATTAGCCTAACTAGCCTTATCTGCAAGGCCATGGAGCAAATCATCATGGACCTTAACAACAAAGATATCGGTAATCTCCAAACACTTGACCCTATTCAGTTTGGATTTGTCAAAGGGAGATCATGCCTATTAAACCTGGTGGACTTCTTCGAGATAGTCACCAATGCCCTGGATAAAGGGAAATCAGTGCATACAGCCTACCTAGACTTAGCCAAGACATTTGACATTATTCCCCACTCAGGCATCATTGACAAACTCACCCAATTAGCCATCAACCCTTATATCATTAGATGGGTCGCTAAGTGGCTCACTGATAAAACTCATATAGTCAAAATAGGGGAATCCACCTCCAACAGCAGACCTGTAATTAGTGGTATTCCACAGGGATCAGTCCAGGGACCTCTACTGTTTGGAATCTATCCGAAGTACAAGCAAAAACTAAAGGTCTGTGGCTGACAAAGTCTAATGATGACTGCAAACTGGGAGCAGTCACAGAATCTCCAAATTATGTCAACATTCTACTACAGGGTCTTATACAAACAAATGATTGGTGCCAAAGTCATGGCTTTAAACTCAATGCAAAAAATGTATTATCATCCCTTTTGGAAAGAGCGAAGTTCCTGTTAACTACCACATTAATGGCAACACCTTAAGTACGCACTCAGTGGTGAGAGACCTGGGCATACAGGTTGCCAGCAACCTTACCTTTGACCACCATGTCTGTATTGCTCATCTCATAAGCAAGGGTGGTGCCTCCAGAAAAAAGAATTTATTACCTTCCTGTACTCTTCCCTCATAAAGTCAATAATTGAGTACAATGCCCCTTTTAGTATGTACTTTTCTAAAAAAACACAGCAATTGGAGAAACCACAAAGGCTCCTCACAAGGAAAATTCAAGGTCTTCACCATCTGTCCTATGGGGATCATCTGAAATCACTGTCATTTTATTCTGTTTCATACAGACTACTCAGAAGTGATATCTGCCTTGCATATAAGGCAGTGCCTGACTCTGCATTATTGCAAATGTTTCATATCTGAAAGTCAAATGGTACATGTGTTACTCGCTCTAAAACCTTAACCTGGTATGTGACATTAATAAAACCTGCTGGAGGGACAGATTTGTCTCCCAGAGGTTACCACACCTTTGGAACAGAGTTCCACTTCATGTCAAACAGTACTCCTCATTGGCCCTCTTCAAATGTAATCTAAACCATTGGGTGGGTGACCATAAATTCACCCTGGGGGTTCCACCTGTGTCCCTCTTGGACATGGGCAATAGGTGCTGATCATGGAAATAAGGGTAAGAACTTGCCTAGGCTTCCAAGGGCCCTAGGGCCATTAGCCTAGTAACTTCCTATGATCTTATGAACATCACATATAGTCTACATTGAACTCTGTTGCCTGCTCAACCTATGATAATAAATGTCTCCTCATAGTGCTATCATCCTGTGTCCACAGCACAGTGAGGCTAAGCACAGTAGCAAGAGGGGCAGTGACTACTGTGGCCAAAGGCAAAAACTCACCAGTTTTTGCCATAAGACATTAACTGACATTTACCATAATTAACTATTACTGCTTGGTGCCAGTCATGACACAAGTGATGAGACAGAAAGGGGCAAAGAGAGTGAGATCAGGAGGCAGAGACAGAGAAAGAGTTTTGTTTATGGGCCATTTCTGGACATCTCTGTGGTATATTAATCTTAGGTTTGTCATCATAATAATTCTGTCATGCTTTGTACAGCAAAGGTTTCCAATAGGGAACAAGCAGTGGTAAGAGAGTAGAAATATGATCAAGACATAAGCAGCATGATGGTTGGTTAATAACATTCATAACCAGCAGTTACACACAATAATAATTTAAATATTAAATAATTGTTTGACATACTTCTGGATTACAGCCCTTGACACTACCAAAAAGCAGTCTACAGACCTGAGCATCATCTCAGTATACCACATAGGAACTCATACTTCATAAAGTTAAAAATCACACATTTAAAGAGACAGTCATGACAGATTAAAGCAAATTAGAATGTAGGAATCAGCCTTCATCACAGTAATGGCAATTGTAGCATCCCATAAGGTGTACATTGCATCCAGTAACCTAATAAATATGTTGCAGTAACTGCCTCTCAACAGCATTTCTATAAGGCAGTGGAGATAAACACATTTGTCTGAAGATAACTGTATTAGTACTGTTGAAGGCAAAAACTCACAAGTTTTTTGCCATAGGGCTTGAAACAACATTTACCAACACTCAGCATTACTGCATGATGTCAAGCATCATGCAAATACTTAGGACAACATTTGAAGTTTTTTTAATGGGCCATCTATGGCCTTGTGTATTGTCTATGATTCTGTATGATTCTATTTTTGAACAGATTAAGTATATAAAAACATGGCTGATAGGACAGTGGTGAAAATGTGGGGTAAGCAGAGGGTAGGACACAGGGGAAAGATTAAAGGGATGTGCAGGATAGTGGTGAAAGAGCACTATGGATATACACCTCTTTACAAGATAAATGTATACTTGAAACATGAATTTGATGAATTTGGATAGTTACTACATCAGGGCTGGGTGACAAGAGAATAATGTTGTATAGCCAATTGGACCAAATCAAGTCTATCAAGTAAACACATAGGCAAAGTGGAGAGCAATGCATAGGCACAATGTTTTTGTAGATCAGGTTCAACTTTTTTTTTTTGAGAGAGAGAGAACTGTTGGGTAAGGTTTTTAGGAATAAGAAAGTAATGTAGGTTGGGCGGGTGAAGTAGGAGGTACAGACATACAGGACTTACAAGAAAGAGAAGGATGGTGATGGACACAAAAGGTTGGGGGACACCGTGACTGGGGTGAAGTAGGGGACATTGGAGGTGCATTCACATCCAACATGAGCATAGTGAGAATCTAGTCCTTACTCTCAGAGCTCTCAGCACTTTCTCCTATAACAGATCCCTGGGTCAGTGCTTGACTGGGTATCAACTTTGCAATTTGATGCCAGACCTTTTCTCCTCTGCTGATTTATGCAATAAGGCCCTGCTCCATAATGTCCTCCACCAGCGCTGTCAGTTCCTGATGAGAGACAAAATTGCCACCTCTAATACTACTCCCTGTGGGTACCATTGCTCCAGCAGCTGAGGAAGTGCTACCTCATGCATTTGGAACAGGTAGGACTGGAGTAGTGCAGGCAACACTGACAGGATGGTAACCAGATGTGCTGCCAGTGGTGGTGCCACCACAGCCACATGTGGAATTATAGCGGGCCAATCCCCAGTAGTGAGACTAACTTCCTGTGCTAATGGCCATATATGTTGCAGCAGCAATATTTACATACAGAAAAAATAGAGCTAGTAAAGTTCAGGGAGAGAAAGCATACATAATAACATAAATGCCATGTCAGATTAAAATTTCAATATATAAGCAAATATAGCACATAGTTATGTCATTCTTTGCAACATCCATAGACAATGTGAAAGAATTAATATATCATAAAATACATCAATCTCCTTGCTATTAGAAATAATATGGAAACAGTAAGGCAACTATGGCATATTGGATATATGCATTCCAAGTAAATGCATCCAGTTACAAAAATGGAATGTTTCATGTTATTTAATATTGCAGTAAACAACTTTACATACTATACTATAATAAAAGCTAATTGCTGATGCTAGGATTTGAACCCACATACAACTAAGCTGATTTACTCATTGCCTATGCAGTGACTGAGAGCTGTTGGAGCAGGCATGCATGCTTGATATAAAGGGTAAGTATGCCTACTCAGTTTTGTGTGTCTCAAGCTCATATGGACTGATACCCTGAAATCTGGTAAGATTAACTACATTACAGAGGTACTATGATCTTGCTTGCACTCATACCTGATCCACACTTACCCCATAACTTTCTGAGGCTTGACAATCATTCCTGATGAGCCTCCTTGCTCCTAGCAACATCCTCAGCAGCTGTATAGAACAGGAAAAAGAGGAATAAGAAGCATCATGAACAACTGTATTTGCTGGTCAGTATATGGTATTGTACTGGCTGCTGATGAGTCATTATAATTAAATCAGAGTTGCTTGAAGTTCTAAATTCTGCCACCCATTGGCTCAGAAGGTCCTGTTCGCACCTCTTCATGTCACTATAATGATGATGATGATGATGATATTGTTCCCCAGTGCATGGAATGCCAGTTGCATTGGACAGAGCCTTGGCCAACGCACTACAAGCCTAAGCTTTGTACTGAGACACAGTATTGTTCACATGCAGAAGCCTATGGCTGTAGTATTTTACAAGGAGTGTCACAAATATCCAGGGCTCCTCCTCACACTATCTTTGGGCTTTAAATGGAGCACCATCCTCTCCTTTGCCTGCCATGTCTTCTGAAGGACACCTAGGAATATGGCTCTGAACTGGCATCCAATTCAGATCTCATGCGTATCAGTCTGTGCACAATGTAGAACAACTTTGGCAGCTGCATTTGTACAAATGGAAACACAAAAAATGGCCTGGCAGAAAAACTGAGAATGATTCTTTCAAAATACAATGCATGTGTGAAAAATGTCAGTGAGACTTGGCCATGTGTGATGCTCACTGTATTTACACATGCTCCACTCTAAATTCATCAAATTCTTTATGATATTTGTTAAAATGAGTGTTATTTAGGGGTAAAATGTTATGAGCTAGGACATAATGGGTTGGTGGGACATACAAAACACAAACTTTGAGTAATACCATCTGGGAATTAAACTCATGACTAGAAAGAAGGCTAAAATGCTAAATGTTGCTTATTAACTGTTAATACCACAGGAAAACTAACATTGTAAGTTGTAAGTTGAGGTGTAATAATTTCAAGATCAGTGGAGATCAAATTATGATATGCCTGTATGTGTATGACTTTCACTTGTCATGTTACTACAGTTATATGTAAAAGTCAGTATTTATTTATGTAAATAAATTTCATAGGCATTGAGTTGTATGACATGAGTAAAACATGTTGGGGTAGGTGCTGTACATACTTTGCATGACATACAGTCCTACACAGATAATAATTATATTCAGTGAGTCTTACTTTTTTCAAATAGCTACTGTGTAGATTATACATTTGTAAATGTATTTTAAATTAACTGTCATCAGTGTTTTGCCTAACAGACTTTACACATATTCTAGCTGACGTATTTAGCAATCATTACACAGAGTTGTGTTGCAAATTTATTTTTAATAGTTTTAATTCATGTTGCTTTCCAAATAAAAATTCTGTGACACTAAACATTCTGAACCACTCATTAAAATTATATGTAACCTGGATTAAAACCCTACATTACCTCTGCTGTGTCTCCAAACATATTTCATTAACAGCTTGAGCCAAAGAGAAATGTAATCAACAGGTGTACTTTTCTTCACTCAGTATTGTCCAGAGTGCAGACAGAGCTGCACTAGTGCCTTGCACTAATGATGGCAGCCTAAATAAAACTTTTTGAGTTTTTGCCTTCATACTTAAACCATTGATTACTAATAGTGACCACTGACTGTCACTGAGGCTCACTGCAAAGTAGTGCACAAATGCAGAAGCCTAAAATAACTAAATAAATAAATTATAAATAATCCACATAAAGAGTATATCTAACAATGAACCCAACTGTTATGGCATTTCCCTGACACATTCCTCCACATGATAACTTGCATTTCCATTACACATTACCAGACTTTCAGGGCATGACAATTCTTGAGAAAGGGGCCACATAGGAGATTACATAAACTCATTTTGACAGACCATATACAAGTAAGAATGAAATATGTTAAATGAAATATATGACTGCCATAATTACTACTTGAGAGAGGTGGATCATTAATCAAGAATATATTATAAATATTTCCACATTCATGATACTACTGATTTCATTTGCTCTTATTTTAGTAAATGTCATATTTATATCCTGTATATCACATTTTCTTATTACTACTAGGAATACTTCAGTTTCTAACAATAAAACATGTGCAACTGTGAATAGTACATTGGGGGGATTCAATAAAGCCTACATGGACTTATTTTACATGTAGGCATAGTGGCACTGTGCTTACATGGAAGTAAGCAGATGTGTGATCCAGTAAACAAAGTTGAGGGGGGTGCATGAGTGTGCGAACATGGAAGTGTCCATGGCATGCAAATCACCTCATAAGCAGGTGAAATGCATGAAAATGAGAGTGGTAGAGTGATCCAGAAAGCAGATCGGTAGTCCTGCAGAACCCGTGTTGGTGTCCGTAATGTACACAGAAAGATTTTGTGTACAGGATGTGAAAATGACACCAGGGGCTATAAAGTGTACTTAGAGTGTCATAAATAGCATAGCGGACACAGATATGTGTAAAACTATCTGCCATCTGTCCAAAACCATATGTGAAGACATGTACAACTCCACTGCTGTACCATCTACCAGTAACTAGCCAGATCGACTAGCAATGAACCTGAATGCTCTCATAGAGGTACCCAGTAACCCACTTTTAAATCTACAGGTAAATAATGCTGAGACAATTTCAGAGACTTTATTGCATTCTGCCGAAACAACACCTGAATTCATATCCAAATGGAAAATAAACTAAAATTATTTTATTTTTTAATGCCCTAGGTATGTTTGTGTGGCATGCAGCAGTGTACAAACATGCCTTTATGGAAAACAATATATAAAAAGTGTGTAAAAACCTGAATTTGTGAGTATGCAACAGTAATGCATTATAGGACCCTGTGTGGAATATGTACAATGTTACACAGCTGTGGTTGCTAACGAGGTAGGGCCTGGAACCATGTAGTTTCCATGCTCTGTGCATGGATCTGTATGCAAATGAGCTGGGGTTACTGAATAGCAGAAATGGGTATCTGTGTCCACAGATCCCATCCGTGTAGGCACAGAACCATGTTGGTGTCCACAGAAGAGGTAGCTGACATCAAAGGACGGTATGTCTGAGTGCTTGCAAGCTTATTGGAGCTCAGTAGCACTTGTTTGCATGGTGCACCACTGAGCTCAGCCTGGGGGTGTGTACACTGGCTGCTAAGATGTAGTTACCTCTGAAGCGCATGTTTCATCATGTTTGCATGTGTTTGCACAGTGTGCCACTGTACTGAGCATGACCTTCCATGGGGGTGTGTCTATGGACTGCTAAGCTCTGTTTATCTTTGCGGCATGGGTTTGTGTAGCACGCCACAGTGCTCAGCAAGGAAAGCTGTCAAAAGAAAAAACAATTTGCTGATGAGACAGCCAATGATATATTAATTACTGATGAGCCCTGTTTCACTTAAACTAGGGCCATTAAAACCCCTTAATGATTTATTTGCCAGGTGGAATGCATCATAGATTGCCAATCACACAGGCTACACCTACAGCAGAGCACTATAAAGTACGCATTCACCGTACAATCTAATTTTCCCCCCATAATCTGCACCAGTGAAGTACAGACTTGGGAATTTTAACTGAGAGAATCCTAGGGCTGCTGCAGGTCTGCTACATATTATGTGCAAGATGCTGAGATTGATGCAGCTGCTGTTGATGCTGACCATAGGCCTAGACTGAGAAGGAGAAGAGTGTTCAGGCCCAGGGTAACAAATGAGGAGCTACATGAGCTGGGGACTGTAGAGAGCTACATGGTGGACAGGGACATACTACAAGAACTCACTGAGCTCTGCTGACCTCAACTCAGACCCAGAGCCAACAGAGGGGAACCCATCCCAGTGGAAACAAAGGTATGTGTAGCCATTAGTATACTAGCTACAGGTACATTCCAAAGACCAACTGGGGACATGATGGCATCTGCTTCCAGGCTATTCCATTAGTTCCTAGATGCCATGCTACCACATGCCAGTGAGCACATTTATTTCCCCCACACCCCTGAGGAGAGAGCCAGCAAGATACGACTTTCCTACCATGCAGCACACTACCCTGAGGTAGTGGGTGCCATAGATTGCACTTATGTACACATGAGGGCACCAGCTGGTGAGGAGGGTAGAATCCTGTCAACAACAAGGGGTACCACACCATCAACTGCCAGGTCATGTGCAATGCCCAGGGCATTATCCTGAATGTGTGTGCTGGCAGTCCTGGCAGTTATCATGACTCCTGTATCTGGCATGTATCACAGCTGTACTGGATGTTTGCTGGGGGCATCCCACATAGCCATTTACTGGAGAATTCTGGGTATGCACTGGAACCGTGGATGACACCCATCAGAAATGCGCGCGTGCGCACACACACACACACACACACACACACACACACACACACACACACACACACACCAAAGAAAGCCATAATGAGGTACACTCACAAACTAGGAACATCATAGAGCATGTGTTTGGGCTGCTGAAGTCATGGTTCCAGTGCCTTGATATATCTGGTGTAGCCCTGTAGTACTCTCCAGCCACATGTGCACAGATGTTCACAGTATGTGCCATGCTACACAGTATGATCCTGCAGAAACAGCTGCAGCAGGATCAACAAAGGTAAGGAATACACGGCCCCCCCCACCAGTGCCTAACTCACCACAGCTGCACCCATTAGGGGACTCGGAGGAGGAACCCCCTGAGGCTGTCACTGTAGGCAGATGTAGGTATGCCCAATATGCCCTGGCCTTGGCCAAGAGATAACACATAGCACATGCACTGACAACCTAGGACCCCAGGGACTGACACCTTACTGTGATTCGCATACATATTAATAAAAATGATGCCAGCCAGACCACGCAACCTGCACCTCACCAAGTATTGCCTGTGGACTGTGTGCATCAGACAGAGATAGCCCCGAAATACAGGTCTGTCAACTGCTGCATTCACAAGATAAGTCACTCTTATATACACTTGTAAGGGGTACTACAATATGGTAGCATATGTATGGACCTGCCGCATGTATGCAAGGGAATATAGTGGGCTATAAATAGTGTGCTAGTGGGCTAATTGCAGAGATCTATATTGGGCTACTGGGCTACTTGTACAGATCTAACAGCTTCTTGGGACAACAGGTACTCTGTTCACTAGTACATGCCTCATAATATCCACTAGGCCACATGGCTGGAAACCCCACAACATTATTCAAAGGAGATGCCAAATAGTGGGGTCACAGGACAGTTGAATGACTGTTTGTGCCAGCAGAGCATGAGCTGGTCATCCCCCACCTGAAACACATCAGTGTTCCCATACAACTGCTGTAACAGTAAGTCTGCAATGATATACTAGCAGACCAAAGAATTCCTGTATGTTGTTGATAGTGTGATGAATGAAACCTCTCTGTCTGGTGACTACTGTGGCTCACTGGGCCAGGGACAGTAGCATGGGAGATGGTGTTGATGGTTCGAATCTGGCAGCATCCAACATCTTTTGCATGTGAAGTACTCATATGGTGGTATTCCCACAGACTGTCATAACCCCTCAGTCTGTTACTGCAACAAAGCTGGACAAAGCCAGAATGAATGGGGACAAAGGGACACACCTACAGACAGACATTATACATGCTCTCAGTAACCTAGCAGGTGGCTTGTATAACAGCAAGCTGCAACAGGTCAGATTAGCTGCAGGATGTAAAGACCATCACGGAAATGTGTCAGTAGTTACAACAATTAAATGACTGCTGTTTACAGTATTGTACAGGAAACCACAAATGTATGAGGAACAGAGCAGACATATGGGGCAAAATGCTGGACATTCTGCAAAAACATGTACTGGGAGAGGTATGCAGATTGTCACCCTGTGTGTGCTGTTACATCATGTACCCCAATCATATCATACCTGCCAACCTCATACAGATGGAAATTTGGCCAAAGCAATGAATAAAAGTGGGATCAAGGCCCACAAATAGGGACAGGTTTTAAATATTAACTCTTGCAAACTTAGAATGTTGATAGAATAACAGGTTTTACATTAGCATGAATCTCCTGATGTGTATGTAGTCTCAAACTCTAATGTTTCCCATTATTTATTTACTTCAGTCTGCACTGATTTCCAGAAAAACACAATTTATGAAAAATGGACCAAAAATATGAAGCTCTACACAGTTGTGAGGCATGTGTCACATATTAAGGTTAGCAAACAGCTGGGGAATGCCTTGGACAATATCAGGGAAGTGCAGCACTGTGGTAACAGGTGCAGTAGCCAATGGCCTGCAGCACACATAACCCTGGACTGGAGTACAGGTAACTCTACCCTGGAGTCACCTTGTAAGTACTGACAGTCACAATGGGCATGCTCCTACACAGCTAACTTGAGCCCACGTATGTTGCCTCTACTGCCCAAAAACCTGTTACGTGGAAATATGTCTGTACATACATGCAGCTATGTATACATATCTGTCTCTCCCTATCCCCCTCATGCTTGATTAGTCTATCAGTATAATAACAAGATGTATATATAACTATATAAAGTACAATGATACATAGACTCTCCACATATATCTACATAACACATTTACATAACATACAAACACAACTATACACATTTATATAGATATGGGTGGGGATGTACGAATTTCCCACATACCCCGGAATGCTGGGGTGATCTGCACTTACATATCCCAATGGAACCAGACCAAGGCCACAAGAGTACATAATCCAGTACATAATCCATTCACCCACAGACCCCTGTGCTTGTAGACTGTCACCCTGTAGACAGACACAGGTGCACAGGTGGTATAATGTACAATGGGTGAAACGTATGCTTTGGACAGGCCATATTGTCCCTGGCCATATGTTTGCCTATCACACTGCAAACAGCCACATATATCCAGACTAGTAAGTGTACACACATAGAGGAGATATTACCATTATCCCACCCCTGGGACACTAGATACAATAAGAGTATCAAGCAGTATCACTCTGCAGGCCACACATACTGTGCAACACAAGGCCAATAGGCGTACTCCACAAGTACTGTACTTGCATCGACATATACAGCAGACATAACCAGTGGAGCATGTGATAAGTAGTATCAGCTGTAGTGTGTAACACTAAATAGGTAGCAGTTCTAATCTCACATCATCCAACTCTGAGCGTGTATCAATATATCCCCTCACAGCACTATGGACATGCCCTTATGGGCTATCTCTGTGCAATGGTATGCATTTTATGCCTCTGTGACTGGCTGATAGCATCTAAGTTCCCTCCTCTACAAGGCCTGCCTGTAAATTTCCTCCTTTACAAGGCCTGCCTCTAAATCCCCTCCTCTACAAGGCCTGCTGATGTCATCCACCTTAAGAGCACTTGTTGAGAATCTAACAACAAATAAACACTGTGGCACATGAGATAGGTAGGGGGTCTAATCTCACATCACCTAAGTGTGTGTGTGTGTGTGTGTGTGTGTGTGTGTGTGTGTGTGTGTGTGTGTGTGTGTGTGTGTGTGTCTGAGTGTGTAGCAATATATCCCCTCACAGCACTATGGGCATACCCACATGGGCTATCTTCATGCAATGGCATGCATTTTATGGCCCTGTGACTGGCTGATGGCCTCTACATTCCATCAACTACAAAGTCCTCTGAAGTTATCCACTGACAGTCTAATATCAGATAAACACAGTGGGCATGTGATAAGTACTGCAAGCTGTAGTGTGTAACAGTAGATAGGTAGGGGTTGTATTCTTACATCATCCAATGTGTGTGTGTGTGTGTGTGTGTGTGTGTGTGTGTGTGTGTGTGTGTGTGTGTGAGAGAGAGAGAGTCAGGAAGTGGTGCTGCATAGAAGGGCTATAGAGAGGTGCCGTGTGTGTTTGTTGGTGACCTGTATGTGACAGTGGTATTGGATTGTGAGTGTGTACATAGTCAAGCCCAGTGCTAGCCCTACACATGTGTATGGTGGACCATACATGGAAGAGAGGACAGTTCACCTTATCTTGCCATGAACATGGAAACTGGCTTCACCAGGAGTAACACGGGCACCACCATGCCCAAGGTCAAATGCGGTACATGATGGTACCTGACTCCAACCAGATGCTCCAGCACAGACAATGTGTGGTCAAAGACTGACACTGTCACAGCCCACCATTTGCCCACTACATCAGTGAAATGATCCAGGGTGTCACCAATGCGGTTGAGGCAGACACAGATGTCAGACTGTGCTGCATCCATAACCCTAAGCATCCATCTGGTGTTGCATTCAGAATGTGCCTGTGCCTCCATGACAGCCCAAAACATGCTGCAAGTGACCTGTGATGTGACACCTGCAACAGGAGATAGATGGGCAGCAGTCCCCTGTCAGTCTGCCTATGTGGGGCCTCACCAGCTCTCTGGCTATGGCCAGTGTCTGCGCTCATTGACACCATATTTCTCACACTGTCCTGTACTATGTCACCATCCTCTGACTGTCCAATATCTGTGGCCTCTGGTGACTGAGTATGTGTGGACATCCTGACTATATGTGGGGACAATTGGTGCAGAAGAGGGATGTCAACCTCTGGGACAGATTCAGCCCCCAAAAACCCCACCTGTACCTCACTATGGCCACCATCATCATTACAGTCTAATGAGAACACTGACATCAGGTTGTGAGGGGGGCCGACTCCAATCAACCCTGTTCACCTGTTCATAGGTTCATAGGTTGGTACTAGGCTATTGGACCTAGGGCCTATACAAGCCTAGTCATAACAATTCCCTGGATATTTCTACCCACAACATTTACTTCCCTGGACCCTTAACTAGCAGGGTGACTGACATGATCCCCAGGGTGAATTTCTTATCTCCCATCCAATCGTCAAGGTTCCTTTTGAAGAGGACCAATGAGGCGCTCTGCTTGACATGTATGGGCAGTCTATTCCACAGTATGGAGAGTCTCTGAGTCAGGAACCTATCCCTCCAGCATGTTTTTTTTATTGTGATGATAAGGTTTGGATCCCTGGACTGTATGGCTCTGAGGGACTGGGATTTCTTTAAGTGGAGCATGTCCAACAGCTTAGGGTTTGACATGGCCTTGTATGTTAAGCAGAGATTGACTCTGAGTAGACGATATGCCACAGAGTATAGCTGGAGTTTTTTTAGATGGTCAGCATAGGGCATCTGCTTTAGGCATGTGATTCTTTTAGTGAGGTATTTCTGCGGCCTTTCCAGCTTTTGCAGATGTCTTGTGTGGTACATACCAAATGGGGCATTGTACTCTATAATGGGTCTAATGAGGGATGAGTACAGTGGGACAATGACCTTGTTTTTTCTGGATGAAAAGCCCTTAGTGATGAGGTGTGCCACATAGAAGGATTTCCTGATTGTTGTGGTGATGTGGTTATCGAAGGCGAGACCACTGTCCACCTGTGTCCCTAAGTCTCACATCACACTTTCAGTGTTTAGTGTACTGCCACCTATGTGGTAATTCATGGGTACATGTTTGTTTCCTAAAGGGGATAACTGTACATTTCTTGGCATTAAGCTTGAGCCCATGGCTCTGGCACCAAGTATCTGTTTCTGTAAAACCCTTTTGTAGAATATCCACATAATTTGGGGATTCAATAATGCCTCCCAGTTTGCAGTCATCTAAGAACTTTGTTAGCCAGAGTCCCTTAGTGTTGGCCAGTACTTCAGAGAAGTAGATGCCAAACAAGAGCGGTCCCAGGACTGAACCCTGAGGTACTCCACTTGTCACTTGTCTGGAGCTGGATTTGGAGTCGGCTACTTTTACAGTCTGGGTTCTGTCAGTAAGCCAGTTGGCAACCCATCAAGTGGCATAGGGATTTATGCCCGACTTAGTAAGTTTATGTATGATTCCAGAGTGTGGGATGGTATCGAAGATGTTGGCGAGGTCCAGATAGGCTGTGTGGACCGCCTTACCCTCGTCCACAGCTCTGGAGACTGATTCGAAGAAGTCAATCAGATTCAGGAGACAAGATCGGCACTTCATGAACCCAAACTGGGTGGGGTCCAGTGTTTGAAGGTTGCCAATGTCTTTGTTTATAAATTCTATGATAATGCATTCCATGCCCTTGCAGATCAGGCTCATCAGACTGATGGGACGGTAGTTCCCGGGATCCAAGGTGGATCCCGCCTTCTGGAGTGGGATAACTTTAGTTGTGTGCCACTCAGTGGGCACGAAGCCTGAGGTGAGGCTATGATTAAACATGACACTTAGGTGATGTGCCAGTTCATTTTGTAGTTCATGTAGTACACAGCCCACAATGTTATCTGGTCCCATGGATGCTGTATTCTTAGCTTTGGAGAGTGCAGTTTCCACCTGTGTGGCCATGATTACCGGAATTTGGCAATCTTTTGGTATTGAGATGGGCCCTTTAGGGGGTGAGAGTGGGGTGAAACTGGCACTAAATCGATCTGCCAGGATATTGGCAATATCCTTGGGATCAGTATATTTAATGCCATTCTGTTATAGTTCAGAGCAGATCTGAGCATTGCCATTTAGATTCTTGACATAACTATAGAATGCCTTGTGGTTGTCTTTGCAATCTTTGCAATTTTGTTTTCATAACTAGCTTTGGAGGATTTTATGAGGGATCTCAGCTTCTTACTGAGGATGGTAAGGGAGTTTTTTGCATCCTGGGATTTTCCTCTTTTCTGCAACAGTTTCTTCCTTCTGTTGTATAGTTTGTTTATGGCAGGGGACCACCAGATTGGCTTCCTTTTTTTGGAGGAGAGAGTCTTGGTTCTATTTGGGATGGCACGATTTGTGCACGAGTGGATGTGCTCATACAGTGCCTTAGTGTAGGATTCAGCAGTTGAACGTTCAGCTCCTGTCTGCCTGGGTTTCATGACGTTTGGCACTTCTGTCTTGAGTAGCATGAAGTTGACTTTGGAGAAGTTTTTTACTGAGGTTTCCTTACTGGAAGGTGGGGGTGGAATGTGGATGTCAAGGGTGATTAGCTAATGGTTAGATCTGACCAATGAGGGGGTGAACACTGGTGTGGAGCATCTATCTCCCATGTTAGTAATGACCAGGTCTAGGATATTGGAGCCCCTGGTGGGACAATGGATTAGTTGATCCAGAGCGTTGGAATTTATGAATTCCAAGAACCGTTGGAAAAAGGTGCTGTTTCCCCGAGTAGTTTTCCCAGTTAATGGCAGGGTAGTTGAAATCACCCAGTATTAGGGTGTTTGGTTGTATATTTATATTTTCCAGTATCTTTAGAAAGGTGTAGTGAGAATCTTATGGCATGGTGGGGGATCTGTACCAAACTACAGATTGGATTGCAGTCTTACCTAGTGTTAGTTGCATCTGGAGAATTTCAGATGCATTGTGTTGGGCAACTAGCCTGGAGGTGTGAATATCCTTGGTGAATATGGACACTCCTCCACCTTTAGTGTTTCGGTCTTGGTTTGGTGGCCAAAAAGTGTGGTAAGAGTTGTAGCCTGGTATTGCAGGAGTGGTCTCTGGAGCCTTGAACCAGGTCTCAGTTACTTCACAGATATCAATGTTCTCCATTTTTAGGAGTGCCTCAAGAGAGTTCATTTTGAGGTTTAGACTTCTAGCATTGAGTAGCGTTACCTTCAGATTTTGCATGCTTGTATCTGTTACGGTGGTGGTTTTGTCCTTTGAACCTTGTCTAAAAAAGGCACTATAGGGGTGGCAAGAGCTTTAGCCAGTAACCCATATCCCAGGGGTGACAGGTGTAGACCATCTCTGGCAAAGCAACATGCTTTGTCGATCATGTCATCCCAAGCAGACAGATACTGGATCTCCTTTGAATGACACCAGAAGCTTAGCCAATTGTTGAAGTCAGTCATTTTGTACTTATACTGTGGTATAATTCTGGGCAAAGGCAGGATGCTACTCAGGGCTAGGGTCATACCTGCCTGGGCCACATGATCCAAGAGCTCTTCCATGTCTCTTTTCATGTAGTCCAGGGAGGTACATCTCAAATCATTCACTCCAACATGGACAATGACAAAGTCGTATTTGTACTTGTTGTGGAGTGTCTTGAGTGCATACGTTATGTGGTGGATCCTGGCACCCGACAGGCAGATGACTGTAATTTTCTCCTTGTTCAGCCTGGTGAGTGGGACATCAGTGTGCCTGACTATGGAGTCACCTATGACTAAAGTGTTGGGTATGTTGTCTTGCCTTAGGGGCTGTTGTTGGGTGGCATACTAGTGTTGTGAGCTATGTGTCACTTTGGTTGTGGCTGGTGTTTGTTTGCATTTCAGCTTCAGAGGTCCTTGTTGCTTGGGCAGTTAATGTTAAGGGCCTTCACATATGTGGGTTTAGTGTTGTGAAAAGTAAGACAAAAGCAGTAAATTACCACCTGCACTATTATGTATGGTAATCCACACAGACTCATACAGATGAGGCTCCACAACTGCATTACATGTCCCACATCTTCTCATCTCTGATCCCATGCACAAGACACAAACTCACAACAACATGCACTGACAAGTCAGGCCCTTTATACCATGCACATCACCTACATCCGGTTAATGTTGCCAGTACAATACACCTGTGAGGTATGCAATTTGACAGCGTATGTGATAGAACTACACATAAAACCCAGTACACCTATCTTGAGAATGATATGCCAGTTGTAGTATCACTGCCTCAGGTATGTACCATCTCCCTATTGTGTTTGAATGGGCACCTTAGCTTAATTGCCTCATGTATAGCAAGCTGCATAGTTGCTCATAACTATAAGTGAAAACATGTTAATGTTTGTACAAATACACACCTGTCATTCCCTAAGCTATGCATTGTAGTTAACTGCTCCAAAATGGAACATATAACTATTCTACTCTGTCTAGGCACAACAGTTGTGCAGAAGGCAAAATGGCAGCCCTTAACTTTCATAGGGTATATATGATCGGTAAAACAACAGTATCACACTTACCAGGTACAGGACCACAGACTCTGGCCACACCTGATGGACCTATGAAAAGGTGAGGGACAGGTGTTGTCAGCAACACTAAATGTTGCAGTGTTACAAGGTAATATGTGCATATAGCCACATGTACAGTAGCTAATGTGAAATTGGCTATACTGCTGACATTCTGAGTATGTGTGCACAACTGTGCATAAAAGCCAAACCTCCCCCAATGCAGATAGACTTGACACCCATGTACTGGTATGTAGAGACTGCCACAATGACTGATACAGTATTATACTGGTGAACACAGTAATCTTACCTGGATGCTCCTCTGATGTGGATGCTGTGGCACCCACCTCCAGGATGTATGGCATGATGGATGCCTGGGAGCTGTTGGTTAATCCTCTGTGGCTGAGAGTGGTTCTTCTTTCACAGGCCCTCCACTGGTGGCAGCATGATCCCTGGCAACAGCAGCTGCCCTTTGACATGCAACATTGACCATATCCATGGCCCAGTGTCAGACCTGCTCGTAGGTCCTGTCCTATTGGCCAATCTGATTAACAGTCCTCACAAGGTTACCCCACAATGCTGCCTGCTGCTCATGATTGTTGTGACCACTGGAAAGTAGGATGTGATGGTGGAGTCTGAGGGCATCCAGTATAGCATCATTCTCTGCAGATGAAAATGGTGGATGTCTCCATTGGTATATAGTTCCTGCAAGACAACAAGAGGAGAACACATTTCAGGACCAGATACATGGATGTCCACTATGTACAGACCCTACACACCCATAATAACCTGAACTATCCACAGTTCCTTCATACGTCATACTCCACAGTCTGGCAACACACTACATGGCTGGCTATCACCAAGATAGTAGTAATACTGGGTAATGTCCCTGTGTGCCATGACAGATTCTGCTGTATATCTCTAAATCCATCACTGCAGTCTACTGTGGTGTGTCCCCATGGGCAAATCCCCACTAATATTTCATACGGCTACTGTCGAAAAAATAGCAGTGTGCTATTACAACAACTATATGAGGACAATCCAGCAACACCAATGTGCCACAATGACAGAAAGCAATGCAAACCTGCTGTAGTATATGTTCCCTGTAGGCATCCTACCTCTCAACTATACAGATGTTTGCAGAATGTCAACATGTTTGCCTCATAGATGTGGCTATTTTTGCACAAATGTGTGGATGTCTGAAAATTGGTTGTCCAATCATTGATGATTACTGTCAGAAAATTAAAACAGAATCTGACTGACACATGTCAGACCCCTCAGAAAACATTTATAATAATATCTGTTAGTTTATTCACATTCTTACTTTGTATGGCCAATATGTATACTCTGTTGCTGAGTTTGGGTCTTTGTCCCACCATTAATTATGACTTTGTCCTGATTTTTTACTGTAGAAGGTTGAGAGGTATATTAGGCATAGAAACGCTCACAGTCCCATAAGCCAGAAAACACAAATAGCAAGCTTCACACAGGCAAAATCACAAATTTTTCTTCACCACTTTATTTGGTATCTCGGCCTTCAAAGAATAATTCCATTCTAGTGCTCCATTCCCTTATACCCCATTCAATATACACTCATATAATTAAACAATTAATTTTTTAAGGCATATACATCTTAAATTTTATTTAAATACATTCTTATAAATAACTATATTCAAATTTATAATATCAGGTTACTATCATGTGCATCACTCTAACTATACATTTTCACTCATCTTTTTTTATATATAAAAATTAAATACATTATGTCAAATTACCATCACTATTCAAACCTCTGGGTTGCAAAGTTTTATAATTTATAATACATATACATTCCAAATTATCTAGATCATCTTTAAAACTTCCCCCATCTCTGAAAAATGGTTGAGCCAAAACACTGTAAAACAGGCTTCCCCCCATCTCTGAAAAATGGTGTATATTGAATGGGGTATAAAGGAAAGGAGCACTAGAAAGGCCGATGTACCAAATAAAGTGGTGAAGAATAATTTGTGATTTTGCCTGTGTGAAGCTTGCTATTTGTGCTTTCTGGTATATTAGGCATAGCTCTCAAACAGGATCAAATGTCCACAAAACAGGGACTTAAGACAGAGTATCAGGGACATTCAGGGACATTAACAATGTTAGAACTATTTATGTGTGACATTGACAGACTGAGAAAAGGTGAATTACAGTACATAGTTTGATGTTACAGAAGTGTACATGCTTACTTAGTGTCACTATGTCTTACATGTAATCCACTATCTTTACTACAACAGCCGACCATTGTAGGAGGGATTGACAAGGATAGAGCAAAGATGTGATTCAAAGCAGGGACAGTTGAGAGTCATGCCTGTAGGTGTTGGACAGCAGAGTATCACTGACATGTCAATATCATAGATGTAATACAGGCCTACTGTTGGAATCCCTATTCCCCATACCTCCATCCTCCCATCTGCATCCCATTTTAAGGGGAAATCTAGTACATACCTGGTAGAGTGATGTATTTCTTTTTTTTAAAGTGTTCCTCTGCAAATGCTTTGCACATACACTGTCTGTGTGAGTAAAACCACATACAGACCTGTTCCACATAAGCAGTTGCTTGCCTTTTGTAGGTAATGCTCATTAACAGGTAATCCCTCTGCACCAGTCTGTGGCTCAGAATTGCTAGCTGCATCACAAAACAGCTGAATTGCACTATCATTGCCCCACTCACTAGGTTGAATAAGAAGAAAGTAATGGTCAGTTGCCTGTCAGGTGCCAGGATCCACAGCATAATGCACTCAGGTCTTTCAACAACATGTACAAATATGACTCTGTCATTGAACATGTGGGTGTGAATGACCTGAGATGTACCTCCCTGGACTACATGAAAAAAGTCATGGAGGAGCTCTTGGATTATGTAGCCCAGGTGGGTATGACCCTAGAACTGAACAGCATCCTACCATCACCTAGAATGATACCACAGTACAAGCAGAAAATGATTGATTTCCACAATTGGCTAACTTTCTGGTGTCATTCCAAGAGGATCCAGCATCTGTCTGCCTGGGATGACATGACTGATGAACCTTGATGCTTTGCCAAAGATGGCCTGCATCTGTCACCTCTGGGCTTCCACATACTAACCAAGGCTCTTGCCACCCTATAGTGACTTTTTAGGCTGTGTTCCAAAGACCAAATTACCACCATAACAGCTACAAACAAATGCAATCTGAGGGTCATGTTGTGCACTGCTAGAAGTCTAAATCTCAAAATGCACTTGCTTGAAGCACTCCTTAAAATATAGAACATTGACATTTGTGCTGTAACAGAGAACTAGTTAAAAGCAGCAGAAAGCACCCCTGCACTACCAGGCTATAACTCATTCCACACCTTTTGGACCCAGAACTTGGACCAAAGCTCCAAAGGCGGTGGTGTTTCCATATTCATAAAGGATGCGCACACCTCCAGATTGATAGCCCAATATAATGCATCAGAGATACTTCAGGTGCAGCTAACATTTGGTAAGACAGCAATTCAGGTCATAGCCTGCTATAGGTCCCAAACCATGTCCCAAGGCTCACACTCCATGTTCCTAAGCACCCTGGAGAATATTAGGTTCCAACCTAACACTCTCATACTGGACGACATCAACTACCCCTCCATTAACTGGGAAAACTATTCATGTACCAATGCATTTGCCCAATGTTTCCTGAAATTCATTCATTCCAATCCCCTGGACCAGCTCATTCTTACCACCACTAGAGGTGGCAACATCCTTGACCTTGTCTTTACTAACATGGATGACCATTGCTCTACACCAATAGTCAACTCCTTCCCAGTTAGATCCGACCACAAACTAATCACCTTGGAAATCCAGATCTCTCCCACCCCCACCCCCGCAAAGGTAACCACCATGAAAACTTCTCCAAAGCTAACTTTGGGCTCCTAAAAATAGAGGTGGCTAACTTCACGGCACCCATGCAATTGGAGAATAGTTGCATGAGCGCCGAATCATACACCAATGCACTGTATAAATACATACACAAATGGATGGATCTTGCCATACCTAGTAGAACCAAGACACTCTCCAAAAAAAGGAAGCCAATCTGGTGGCCCCCTGCCATAAACAAACTCTACAACAGAAGGAAGAAACTGATGTGGAATAAGATGAAGTCCCAAGACTGGAAAAACTCCCTTATCAGCCTCAACAAAAAGTTGAGATCCCTCATCAAATCCTCTAAAGCTAGCTATGAAAACAAAATTGCAGCAGATGGTAAAAGCAACCACAATGCCTTCTATAGTTATGTAAAGAATCTCCATGGCAATAACCAGATTTGCTAAGAGCTACTGTACAATGGTACCTCCTATACCAAGCCAACAGATATTGCCAATATACTAGCCGACAGATTCAGTACCAACATTATCCCTCTCCCCCCCAAAGGGCCAATCTCAATACCAGTAGATTGTTAGGCACCTGGTATTACTGCTACACAGGTTAAAACAGCACTGCCCAAGGCCATGTATACAGCTTCTATGGGACCTGACAATATCCCTGGCTGTGTTCTACATGAACTACAGAGTGAACTGGTATCTCGCCTGTGTGCCCTGTTCAATCACAGCTTTGTCCCTACCAAATGGAGCACTGCTACAGTCATCACTCTCCACAAAGGAGGTGCGACTACAGACCCTGGGAACTATCGCCCCATTAGACTGACTACTCTGATATGCAAAGCTATGGAATGCATCATCATGGACCGAATAAACAAGGATATAGGGAATCCCCAAACTCTGGATCCCACACAGTTTGGTTTTGTGAAGGGTAGATCATGCCTGCTCAACCTGGTTTATTTCTTTGAGTCAGTCACCAGAGCTGTCGATAAAGGCAAGGTGGTTCATGCAGCCTACCTTGATCTGGCCAAGACCTTTGATACCATTCCCCACTCAGGATTCATAGAAAAACTCACTAAGCAAGGCATCAACCCCTATATCATTAGGTAGGTTGCAAACTGGCTCTCAGATAGAACCCACAGTGTGAAAGTAGCTGACTCCAAGTCGGACTGCTGACCAGTCACAAGTGGAGTCCCACAGGGTTCGGTCCTAGGTCCTCTCCTGTTTGGTATCTACTTCTCTGAATTCCAGGCCAACATGTAGAACTCTGGCTGACAAAGTTCACAGATTTTTGCAAGTTGGGAGCTATTATTAACTCCCCAAGTGATGTTGACATCCTGCAGAAAGGCCTCACTGAGACCAATGACTGGTATCAGAAGCATGGCCTTAAGCTCAACATAAAAAAATGTGTCATCATCCCCTTTTGGAAAAACTCAGTTCCCATGAATTACCACATCGATGGTAGTCCACTGAACACAGAAGGCATTATAAGAGATCTGGGAACACAGGTTGACAGCAACCTCTCTTTTGACCACCACATTGCCACTGTGGTCAGAAAGTCCTTCTATGTGGCATATCTCATTACTAAGGGTTTTGCATCCAGGAAGAAAGAGGTAATTGTCTCCCTCTACTCTTCCCTCATTAGGCCAATCATCGAGTAAAATGCCTCATTTGGTATGTACCTCACTAAACACCTACAACAACTGGAGAGGCCACAAAAGTACCTCACAAAGATGATCCTAGGCCTTAAATAATTGTCCTATATGGACAGACTCAAAAAACTCCAACTATTCTCTGTCTCATATATAGAGGTGATCTCTGCTTGACTTACAAAGCCATGCCTGACCCAGCTCTGTTAGAAATGCTACATCTAAAGAAATCCCAATCCCTCCACACCACACACTCCAGAGACCTCAACCTCATTAGCGCAATCAACAGAATATGCTGGAGGGACAGATTCATAACCCAGAGACTGCGCATGCTATGGAATAGACTTCCCATACATGTAAAACAGAGCACTTCACTGGCCCACTTCAAGAGAAATCTTGATGAGTGGATGGGAAATAGAAAATGCACTGCAGGGATCACTCCAGTGGCTCTACTCAACAGAGGCACTGGGAACTAATGTCGTGTGGCACAATGCGAGGGTAATCCTATGGGCTAGGCTTGTAAAGGCTCCATGCCCATTAGCCTAATGCAAACCTATGAACCTATTACCCAATGACATAGCACCACAGTGCAATATATAAGGCCTTCATGTAGGCCTTGGCCCCTTTCTTAGTTTTTGAGATGGACATTACCGAGGTGTGGAGACTACAGCATCACAGAGGTAGGTACAAATACTGTCCAGTGTAGAGATGTATGAAGTATGCCCACAGTTCTGCCTCACATGTTTGGTCAGTATCCCATAACATTGTGGTCATCTGGCAGTTCACTGGCAAACATTGTGGGTTGAGGTCAGTAAGGGGAGTAAGACATGTGAGTGTCACACTTCATACCCATCAAAATCTACATGCTAATGCAGTAGCTGCTATTCTATCAACTTACTATTGTTGTAGGGACAAACTTTTAAACATGTCCCTATCTCTGGGCTTTTATCCCCCTTTATATATGGTTGTGTCCTGATCCCTTGTTACAGGGGGTTGGGAGGTATGATCAGTCTGTAGCAGCTACCGTAACATACAGCTATGTATGCTCCACGCTGCAGCTGCTGCTACAGCCTAGAACACATAGGTGGGAGTGTGTACACTTTGGAGGACAGCAAGCTGTACATGTAACTGTGACAACAGTGTCAGCCCTGTTATTACAGCAGAGCCAGGGTAAGGGTACCCTTTACAGTTCAGTCAAGGTATGTGCTTAAGGTACATCTGTTATGCAACAGTGCCAGTAGCAGAGTAGGTGGCAATATAGTTCGGCTATATGAATATGTGCAGTGTGTCCCTACCTGCAGGCCTTTGACTTGCAAAACTGGGTAGCAGATAATTCAGTAGCAGTAACCTATGGGGATTAAAATTGCATGACTCAGTCATTACTTACTGTCTTCACAACAATGTAATTGAAGTGCAAAACACTGGATTCAAACAGAGGACTGTGTGTGGCAAAATGTAATGTATGCAAGGCATTTAATAGACTGAGATACTGAGTCAGTGCTGCAGCAGGTGTATTTGCAAGATATATGTGCAGACGTACAGGCTGTGACACATGTCTGCATCCATCAGTATGTGCATGGCTTTCAAAGGCAGCTTTCCTGCAGCAGGGTCCCAGTTGAACTTTGTACTTTGCCACTGATGCCTTAGCAGGTGAGTTTAAAGATGTTGCTGATAAAAAAGAACATTTACCTGCTATCCCAGGTCTCATGCACTGCCATTATTATTTATTTGGCTGTTTACTGGTGTATTTTTGCATCAGAGTCCCAGGTACACTCCTATTTTTCCCATTCAGTTTAATTGCAGTCTGTCAGTGGAAATCAGTATGTTTTGCTGGAAACACCTGTTTTACTGAAGATCTGTTTGGCTAGTGGGTTAATGCAGTAGGCTGTAATTGCCAGGGGCCCAGGTTCAAAACATGACAGAAGTATTTTGTACATGTGCCTGACAATGTGAGAAACACATAAGATCACTAAGGCTCATTAAAGCTCATTTAAGTTAATGTCCATGGTGGGCGCTTCACTTAGCTCCGTACAAACCACGCTAAAATATTAAAAAGAAAGAAAAGGGCATGATAGGACAGTGGTGAAATGGGAGGGCAAGCAGGGAAAAAAACATAGTGAAAGGCAGGTAGGGATGTGCAGGAAGGGTGTAGGAAAGAACCATATCTTTCCATTTCTTGTACAGCAACAGCTATGCATTTTGACAGATTGTGTGGATGAATTTGGACTCTCAAACCCCAGAGAGAGGGATGAAGACAACATAAATGTGTTTTCAAGCCAATTGGACCAAATTAGTTGTGTCCAGTGGACATGTGTGCAAAGTGGAGAGCTATGTATTGGGCGATATTTTTTTATTGTGGGACAGGTGTCTTTTTTTTTTTTTTTTTTTAAGGAGAGAGTGGAATGTTGTGGAAGGGATATAGGTACATGTGGGGAGGTAAGCTGGACAGGACAGGATGCAATTACAGCCAGAAAAGACAGCAGACAGGGGTGGTGTATGACACATGAGGGGGGGTAAACACCTTGGATGGGGACGGTGTTGTGGAATTGGAGATGCATGTGCCTCCAGATGGCAACAGAGTGACTGAAATCCCAAACCATGGGATGTCAACACTGCTCCTTCACTGCCCTGAAGGTGGCTGTGCTGAAGGCTGGGCACCAAGGCCAGTCTGCCCCACAGGGCTGTCCAGTGTGCCCTCAATCTGTAACAGGTGACTTTCATAGCTCCACTGAATGCTCCTGCACACCATGGCTGGTAGTTGCTGTTGGGTGACTACCGCCCCTCTGCCACCACTCCCAGGGGGAGGCCAGGTCCTGTCCCCTGAGGCAGTTCCACCTGAAGGTGATGCAAGGTCAGTGGAGGGTGCACCACTGGCCTGGGTCACAGATGTGCCAGGACCCGGTGTCACAGCCAGCTAAGGTGGGGTAGGCAGATTACCAGGAAACAGCCTACCTTGTTGTGCTGTGGTGATGGAGGTATAGCAATAAGTATAGGTTAGTTATGAACAAAACTATTGTTAGTAGTAACAGCATACCAGGACATTGGAAATAACCCCATTACATTTCAATGCATATTATATGAAATATGGTAATAAATAACAGAACAATCAGTATATTAACAGCATGACAGTAACAGTTATGGCATAACGCCAACAAAATAGGTAATTCAACAAGATATGTTAATATGCAACCATTTTAATACATGACAATAATGAAACACATGCTCCAAAATAAAGTTTAATGTAACAACATATATTAATAATAAACTATAATGAATGAATAACAATAATACATAAATGAAAATAAGGGGTGGGGGGAGTGAGAGAAATACAGTCCATTAATATCATTACAGGCTATATAGTTGACAACAGTATTGCTATCTACTCTACAGGTCTGTCTTTTCTTTATGTGTACAAGTGTCCTATAGCTGCTGAAGCACACAGCTAGCCACATGGGACAGTATGGGCCAAGCAGTAACAACTGCAGGTACACCACTACACAGAACACTTGCACATCAAGTGGACCTATATAACTACCAAGGTGTATGTGGGCTGATGTAGTGATGCTTTCCTATTTACATAATCATGTTGATGATAAATCTGTGACAGAGGGATTATGCACTACTAATTACATTACATGACAGTCTGACACTTGAGAGGCATGTATTATACAGTACAGAAACTAAACAACTATCATTCATTGTTTGGAAGGCATGGGTATAGAACCCAAAAGCAGTCACTGCAGTCACTGCAGTGGACATCTGCATCAAATGTATTAATTGACTGCAGCAACCTTTAACAGACACTTCAAGCATACAGCCATATCAAATATTGCACATTTTAGTTCTTTTCTTTTATTATTATACTTGTTTCCTTTATCTTATGCTGTATTTTCACATTCTTGGTAAATTATTGTAACAGTCTGTGACATCTAAACACATAATTATTTACTCATAGTATGGGCTACCTCCCCCATTTACCTGTACTTCCTGTGGAGAGAAAATTTGCAATCATTATGTGATTGATACTGTAATATGTAGTATTACATAGCACTGGAGTCAAACCCTGGTCTGTGTGTGGCAAAATGTATTTCATACAGAACATTTAACAAACTAAGCTACTGAGTCACTGTCAATTACTAACTGACTGATATTTGTCTAGAGCTCACCTGGAAGCAAAACATGACCTGGTAATAGTAGTACAGTTCTATACTAGACTGCAGTGACAGTTGAACACACATGCCTGAAATTCAAGCATGACAGTGATACTAGGTAACCTATACATTACTACATAGAATGCAAGTGTACACAATATATTCTTAGTGGGTTGAGATATCTGTGAAGTCAACAAACAATATTAGATTATGGGTTATTATTTGTAATCTACAGCTATTATACTGTTATACTTGACTGCAGTACCGTACCTCACAGCCTGAATGCATATAGTTGAAATGCAATGGTGAAAACAAGACAGTCTTGATGTACACAATTTACCTTGGTGTTTTTGGTATTGGTTCATGTGTTATTGCAAAACTGTTGTCATAATTCATTTCTTACAAAACAGCTCTGAATTTACACTTATTGCACATCAGACTTTATTGGATGTACCTTCTTGCAGATACTGGTATTGTTTTGTGTTTTAATTGCAGAACAGTTGTCATAATTGATTTTTTGCAAAACAGCTCTAATTCCACACTTATTGCACAACAGAGTTCATTAGAGATACCTTCATGCAGTTACTGGTATAGTTTCAAGTTTTTATTGCACAACAGTTGTCATTATGCAGGTGTTGCAATACAGCTGTAATTCCACAGTTATTGCACTACAAACTTTATTGCATATACTTTATTTATGGTTAATGCTTTAGTCTTCCCTGCTTATTGCACTACATTTGGCAATATGCACTTATTGCAGTACAGCTGCAAGTCCACATTCATTGCAACATAATCTTTTCTGTATATACCTAATTGCAGTTAATGCTTTACTCTTTCTTGCTTATTTGACTATGGATAACAAAATACATCTGTACTCACCACATTCACAGTGCAACCTGGCCAAGCACCCAACATGTGCCTTGATGTTGTGAGCCTTCTCCTCTGCAGCTGTTGGCAGAGAAGCACACCATTGTGCATACCATTTTATCAGACATTCAGATTAGGTATTGGTGAAACAAAGTTAAAATTATTTACAAACTTGTGGTGCATTCCCAGCCAAAGCTTCTCAGACTCAGGTGTCCAAAATATTCCCCTTTCTACACTTGAGGTCATCATGGTGGTGACAAACCTGCTCACCTGTGTGGGGGATACCTGTCACACTGGTGAGTTTATGAGCCAGCTGATCCCAGGCCTCCACCTAACACTCTGAGCACTGGAACCCTCCCTGCAGCAGCCTGTCATCATGGTTTTTCACCAGGAGTCCAACCATGACTCTGGACTCCTGAATGCCCCACCACTGCACCCAGAAGCATGCACCCTCTCCAATGTCAGCCATAGTCACTACACAGGTAGAACTCCAACTGATTATGCTATATTCCCACCTAGTGAGCTTAATATAGCCTGTTTTCCTACCCTTAAATGCCATTGGGCAACATTTAAAAATGCAGTGCATCACTTAGCAGTGCTCAAACCAGCACATCTGAGCTTAGCAGTCCGAAAACCTGAAGACCCGTATGCTTAGCAATGCTTAGTGGTGCACAAACTAGCCAAGCAGAACCGAGCAGTGTATAAACATTTTCAGTCAATGTTGTGTTTAACCAGTGCTTAGCAGGCATTACCAGGTCTTAGCAGAGCTTAGAAAAGTGCAGTGAGCCAGAATTTAAACATAATCGGCATAATTTATATTTCAAAAATAAATGCTTACTTGCATTTCCATGTATTCAAACCCTGCACATGAGGTCATAACTCTACCAATTTAGCTACCTGGATATGTGGAATTCTGCTATATCTTTACATATACCTCTGAGCTACCTATAAGCACTGCTGAGCAGTGTACCCCACCACTCACATCGCTCAGCAATGCTTAAACATGACCTTTAAATAAATAATTAAATACATCTGGTTTCTATTTTTAGATGTCTGGCAGGTGTTTCTGCACCAATTAGCATTGCTGCACTCTGCACCACTTTGTACAAACATGCTTTTTAAAAATAAATAAATAAATTACATTGATATTATACAATTTGACAGAGCAGTGAGTGTGTCACTCATCTGCAGACACAGTTAGCACTACATTCCCTAAACTGATTCAATAACAGTGCTCCAAAGCTCTTCCTCAGCAATAAGCCATGATTAGTATGCATGGGATGTTGCTGAGGGGGAACCGTGTATACGGACACAGTAACATTCTGTGTAGGCTCTATGCTATGCCTACACAGATTTTATAAAATCTAGGGGACTGAAATTATCAAAAGCTGGAATAAAACCCTGCATTATTGCTGCTGTCATGCAACTGCCAGTGCATTTACATGTAGAGCCACAGTGAAAGTTACATGACAACTGTCTTTTTTATCAGTCACTACTAAGTATTTTTAGCATTACACATATGCAAGTGTTATTTCAACTAAACATGATCAGTGTCATGCTTAACACAATTTCACAAAGGTAATGCAATTAGCATTCATTACACAGAGCTGGATTGTTTTATTCATAATAAAAATATGTTACAGTTCTCATCCTAATACCCTTAGTAAAGCTATCTATTATCTGGATTCAAACCCTGTGCTACCTTAGCTGTTTCTCCAACTGCATTAATACCTTGAACCACAGAGGAAGACAATTAATGTATCTATTTTCTTTCCAATGTGCTGATGGAAGCATATAAGCACCATTGATGTTCGCCCTACTGAGAGCATTCCAAATTAAATTTTTGAATTTTTTGTCTTGTGCAGTGAACCACTGTTCACTGCTAGTAGCCTTTGACAGTCACCAAGGTGCAGCACCAAGCTTTGCACAAAGGTTAAAGCCAAAATAAATAAATAAATAAAAAGAGAAAAAGGAAAATGTGCAGGTATACTGATTTCCCAATGCTGTGCTCTTATACCATGAAAATTGCTACATTAAGGATCCCTAGTTGCACACAGACATCACCCTATCTAGATATGAACCTTGAAACCATGGAATGTCTATGGAACATTGGCAAGATTAACAGTATAAGTGAAGCATGTATACTCAGGCTTTGACATTCGAACACTTTACTTTTATGGAGTAATATAGCCACCCGGTGGTGCAAATCTTGCCTTTAGATGATTGTCATTGTTGAAGTGGCAGCCCAATCCCATGTGCAAAATGGAAAAAATGGGATTGTAGATGAATGGATGGATGGAAAGTTGTCCTTTGTCATTTCCCAACTGATGCCTGCATGCTTTTGATATCTGAAACAGTTAACATACATTATGTCACAATAATGACAAATGTGTTCAATACAAGAGGGTGTTCTTCCCTTTCTTTTGTGTGCAGTAACTGTCTTTTGATACACTTGTAAAGTGATGTCATTATGCTTTGCACATATTTAGTAAGTCTTGTTTGTATGTTTCTTTATCAATTACTTCGCATAACTTACATACACTTTGTACTCACAGGCATGTTTATCTCTTAAGCATATATTCAGAAATGTGTTATGTGTTCCAAGTAAGTCAAAGCAATCTCATTTTTTAAGTTTATTCTCCATGATATACTTTCTGTAGGTGTAAGTCAAAGCAGCAGGGGTGTTAGACAGTCAATTATTTGTGCACTACTGCTAATGACTCACACTTGCAAGGCCTTAGCAAGCCTTTCTTCTCAATACTCATTATTGTACTACTACTGTGCGTGTGCAAGGCATTGTGTAGATTCTCACACCATGTTCACCTGACTAGCACTTTCAGCAGATTGTGTGATTTATGAATAATTAGTTAACACCTGACTTACATATTCACTGGGTCTAGAGGGGTTAATCTGCACTTTATAAACACAACCTAGTGCTAAGGAATTGCATCATAGTAGGGAAGTCTGGATACTCCAACTTGAAATACTGCTGTTTGACTGCTGAAATTGCATTACTTTTTTCAGGATTTCATAGAAATCCTGTCAAGGTGCATGGTATTTCTTTTCAAATAAATTATTTAAGCAGTTGTGATGCATTATATTTCAGATAACATTGTGTGATGTCTGAAGTTTGTCCAGTTGTATTGTTATAGAAGGTATAGCAGGTACAGCATATTTTGCATCCCCACTAGATGCCATTGTGGAAAGTAACCCCTATTAAACCTTACACACAGGTCACAAGTGTACCATATGTGAGAGTCATGAAAAATGCCAGGGTTACCTGTATACACCTTATAGATGATCTCTTGGGGATTACAAACCACCTGATAGTTGATAGAATGGTATTCTTTACTGTTGCTGTACCTCCTTCACTGTTTACCCAGTGTTTTTTTTATTCAATGTATATGTAATCTATGGCCTCCAAAACTTCAGGGAAGTGTGGTATGGCACAGAGATTTTGCATGCTTGCAGCTCTCTCCTCTGGAGTATGTGAAAAACAGATATGATCCTTACATGTTGTAGCATTACATTTAGAAATTGATGTAATATTGTGGAGGCTGAGGTCTGTGACACCCCTATTATATTCCCTGCTGGTCTCTGAAAAGTGTCTGTAGCTAGTAAATGCAATGCTACACATACGTTAGTTTCTGCTGGGATGGCTTCTCCATGATTTCTCCAGGACCTCAGATGAGGGTGGCAGGGGTTGCGTCCTTCCTGTAAGGTATCCCAGTCCACCCTGTAGTGCTCGACAATTTCTGTATCATAACATCCATGATAAGTCAAGCATGATCTGAAGACCCTTCTCCTTCCAGATTGAGATCTAGCACCAAAAGCACCTTGTATTAAAGTCTCTTGCACTTACAGGTTAATGTTAACAGCAGCAACCCCTAACATTTTCTTCTGGGCGTGTTTGTGGCTGTATTGTAAAGAGCATATGAACTGAGGCCAAGAGTGGGCTCGGCATGTACACTTGCTTTTTATGAATTCCTAAATCAGTCTGCCATGTTACATTACTTCATTACCATGTATTTTACCTAATTATATCTTCATTAGCATATTTTGCTGCTTACCCTTGTTTATGAAGGCATGTGCAGCATGCAGAACAGTTTAAATGTATACTAATTAGCATGTTTACCACAGGGTAAGGCACATACAAGCTTAGCATAAAGTGTAGGTATTCATGAATTTGGGCCCTTGCACATAATGAGATTTGCTGAATTAACTAATATTTGCAAACATTTTAAAATTCACAAAAGTTTGCACAACTTAATACTGACCTGGATAACAATTTAATATAACAACAAAAGGCAGTGGATACATGATACTTAATTTGTTTTTTGTATATATATATATATATATATATATATATATATATATATATATATATATATATATCTATATATATCCAGCTTTCAAGTCATCACATAACGGCTTTTGAACCATAATAGTAAAAGTGAGATCTTAAAAGAACTGAAAATAGAGTAAATGAAGACTCTATGAAATATTGTGGACTTAAACATGAATGGCAAACAAAATCAACCTACTCCAAGGTTGTACTCAAAATGTGAAGAAATTTAGTTTTATTCATTTTAATGAAATGCTTTCCATTTCACTGTTAACTTGCTTGCAATACCATAAGCTCCTACCTGGTATACTTCAGTGCTCAGATTTTAGTATGAATAAAGCAATCTCAATCTCATTGTTCTCTGACCTGATTTCACATGCTGCTGGTGATGTAGCTGTGTACAGTACACAAATTATATGTTTATAAATATACAAACATACGTATATATATCGAGAGAGAGAGAGAGAGAGATAAAGATCCATATATGTGCACATAATGTACTCAAAATGTGAAGAAATGCAGAGCCAGATTCATGGATGACTAATATCTGTGTTGCTATCATGTATGCAGTTTTGTATTCATTAAACAGCTCTGTATAATGTATAGAGCCACTAAACAAAGGTAAACAGCACAGTATGCTAATGAAAGCATAATCAGTTGAATTACATGCAAATGAACCAATCCAATATGGTGGAGCTATTCAGTTTGCTGTAAAGTAACCACGTACAGATGGTGTAGCCCTTGGTTCTGAAGACCAACACCTATTGGAATACACCTACCAACAAATTTAGGGAAAAAAGCAATGTTAGGGGTGCTGCTGCTGTCTTGCATGTGTATGTGCTACTGCTGCTGATAGCCCTCATCCAAGGAAAAGTAGGGTGTTCAGACCCCATTTAACTTATCATGGACTATATAATAGTGCCATGGAAGACTGATACAGGGTTGATAGGAAAACACTACAGGAACTCTGCAACCTCTGCCTCTTCCACCTCAGACCTAGGGTAATTGAGAAGAACCTATACCAGTGAAAATTAAGGTATGCCTAACATTAAGGATATCAGCTACTTGTACATTTCAGAGACCCACAGGGGATATACTAGGGGTGTCACAGGCCTCAGCTTCCAGAATATTTCACCAATATCTCAATGCTATGATAGAACATGCAAGGGAGTACATCTATTTGCTACACACACCTGAGGAGAGAACAAGAAAAAATGCTGGAATTCTATGCTGTAGCACACTTCCCTGAAGTCTTAGGGCCATACACTGCACTTACATAGAAATAAAAGCCCCACCAGGTGAACAGGGAAGGACATACCTCAACAGGAAGGGGATCTACTCAGTCAACCACTAGGTTTCTGTAATGCCCAAGGGATCATCCTCAATGTCTGTGCAGGCAACCGAGGCATTTACCATGACTCACACATATGGCACACTTCCTGCTTGTACACAAGATTTGCTAGGGGTGATGTTTCACAAGACCTTCTGCTGGGTGAGGTAGGTTATGCATTGGAACTGTGGCTCATGACACCCATCAGAAATGCACAGACACCCACAGGAGAAGGATACAAAGAAGCCCACGATCAAACTAGAAACATCATAGAGGATATGCTTGGCATGTGAAGTCACAGTTCTGTCTAGACACATCAGAAGATGCCCTGCAGTACAAACCAGGTACCTGTGCAGGAATTCTCACAGTCTGCGACTTGGTGCTCAATATCATCTTGAGTAAACAGCTGCAACAGGGACAGCAAGAGGCAAGCTAGACATTCCTGGACAACAAGCAGGGGCAACACCTCCCACACAAGCAGACAAGGATTCTGAGGAAGAACCTCCAGCTGCAGAGGTAGGGCAGCAGACATAGGCATGCACACTATGTCCTTCCCATGGCTAAGCAGCAAAAGATAGCACATTTACTCACCCCCTCAGACTCAAAGGTCAACGAACATACCCAACAACTAAGAGTCAAATGAAAGTAGCAAAGAAATGCACATAGAGCATATACAAATATTAAAAATGATGCTGTCCAATGTTCACAAACATTACTTACCCATGTAATGTCTGTGTACAAATAGCATCCAACAGACACAGCCCCAAAGCATGCAACTCATAATTGCAGTAATGTCAAGATAAGTATGAAACCTGTAGTAAATGAAATAATGTGTAAGAACAACCTCCACACTGTCATTCACATTCCTACCCACTCTATGCATCCAACATATATGCAGCCCTAAGTCAAACCCAAATAAAAAAAAGCCAATGGTACAGTCATCATCATTATTCTCATGGAGGTGGGGGTGAAGTAGGCCAAGGGTGACATTAAAGACACTGCCTAATCCAGTGTGTCACTCATCATATCCAATGAGTCACCCACATGGCTGAGGCAATCATGCAATAACAAATGATAACACAATGCTGTGAAGAAACCATACTAACATGGACAGCATATCAAGAACTGCCATATGTGCAGTATAGCAGCAAAGAAATTTTAAAATTGCATACATCGCAAAATTCTTTTTGCATTGCATATTGAAATACATTCAAAATATGCACGTGAGCAGTTTGTTTAGAGGACAAACATAACTTATGAAATAGTGCAGTGATTTGTACAACAATCTCCTCTAAGTAACTAGCAGCAATGATCCGTCTGTATCCAATCAGCATCTCCTCCTTCCAGTTCTATAGCTACACCTTACCTTTCTATAGTGTAGATTCAGCCCTCTGAACTGTGAAGCTGTAAATAAGGTGTGAACTCATTAGCATTCCTGAATAGCAAAAAAAAATCACTTGGGGGTAGGGAATGTAAACATGGTGTAGGTAGTTGCAGGATTGCATGCACACACCCTAGAACTGCAGGGAGGAGCAGTAACAATTGTTAGCTGCTAATGGCTTGCAATTGCTTCTGACATATCTGACTACAAGAAGCAATGCTGAAGTGACTTCTCTCTGAAGTGTTTGTATCATGCAGACTAGATTTACAATAAAAAGCTGTAAGCACCTTTCAAGCTATGACAACTACCTTAACAACATTGACATCCTTGTACTAAGAGCACACTGTCCATCTTCTGTTTAAAATCTGACTGAAATGCTGATCAGCTATATTCCACATTGAAACAAAGATGCAAATAAATAGCCATGACATTACATTGCTGTAGTTAAGCAGAGAGGAGGGGAATATACTCATATAATAAAAAGAAGTAGCTGGTAGTGTTGGCAACATGACATTAAAATGGTGTGGACTATTACTACTGCAAAGTGCTGGTCAATATGACATTGAGCTAGACATGCTCAAGCAAATAAGAAAGTACAATTTTCTACTCATGCATTGGTGGCAAAGAGGGATAAGAAACACAACTATGTGTGTGTTGTTATTGCACCAATTTGAGGGTTCAGTTGCATGTAGTGTGCTGCCTGACAGGGTTAATGCATACTTTCTGAGCATATGATCAGGTTGTATGCCCACAGGTATAAGAAATTTCACAATCCTGCCCTTTCATATTTATTACCCTATAAGTGTTACAACTGACAATTATCTATTATTTCTTCTTTTTTTTCTGCTCTTCATTTTTCATGCATTTTGGCAGAGTACACCCTTAAATGGCAGTGTTTGAGGAAGTAAATGAGAGCCCACTGCCCAAGGTACAGACTGAGAAATTTAACTTGTCTTGCCATCAGTAGCACATTTCACACTGGCACAGGTGCACTTTGCTACAGCAATCTGAACAGCAGTAAGAGATGGAATTCTACTTTGCATCTCAGTATCATTGTTGCACATGAGTTACATTAAATAATTTCCAAAAAGTAGGAAAGAGGATGCAGGGATTGAAGCCAAATGCTGCTTGGAATGTTTGCAGCAGATGTGAAAATGCAGCTTGTGATTTGTTGTGTGGAATATAAATTGTTACATATGTTCTTTTGCCAGTGTAATTTTAGTACTGCTTAGCAGAGTGCAAACAGGGCACACAGGTGAAAGAAACTGAACAATTTCATTTCTGTAACTTTCATTCGCACAAACATTTTGGCACTGATGTGCAGTATTTCTAATGAGTGAATTATGTGCACATTTTACATAAGTGTTTCTGTGCCAGAAGATGTAAATGCAGTAACTTTGGTACGTTAGCACAGTTTCTTTGGGGTTCAAATCCATACAGTGTGAAGGGACCGATGCAATTATTAATCCCGATGAAGGAATCACTTTCATAACTTCATGCATCTTTTTTCCCACTTCTTGCTTTGTGCACTTGCTTGCTGCCACACAGCATGCAATCAAGCTTACCTGCTTAAGGAAAATGTCAAAATTGTTATTTGGGCAATCTTCTGTAGCACAAACAGGCTTAATGGCAATGCACAGATATCAGCACTCTAGACAGTATTGAGTGGAGAACACCCATCTGCTATGTAACTGTCTCTGTGGCACAAGGTATAAGTGCACTGACTTTAGAGGAAGAAAACAAAGATTAACGGATCAAATCCAAATGACACTTATTTTTACAAATTTTGTCAGAATGCAATGTATAATAACACTTTGATTAGGAAGGTGACACTACATACAAATGGCTATCATAATTAGGTTTATTACAATATATGTCTCATTAATGCTTTGATAAATTAACTTTTGTAAGTAGCATATCTCATTACTGATTTAATTATGAAACACTGTTAAATGTGTATGTAATTGTTTAAGCAGGATAAATAGCCAGAAATGGCCCATAAGAAATCCTTCAATTATTTTGACTCACTGTTTGTCCTGATGTTGGCATCACACACCAATGTCAAGTGACAGGGAATGGCTGTTCATGTGCTATGGCAAACCATAGTCAGTTGTTGCCATCACCTGCAGTATTCCAGTCTTCCTCTCGCAAAGGTGCTTAAACATGTTGCACTATTGGAATACAGAGTAAAGGCAGAATAAAGACAATACTTTGCAAAAGTTGCTCCAATGGTTCTTTGACTTCTAGATGCAAAAAAACGTGCAACTTCTTCTGTGGAGTATTGACATAAATCACTTGTCTGAAGATTGCGCTTTGGCCATAGCATCAAGGGTTCAAGTCCAGATGTATGTCACATTACTTCTTAGTGTTATGTTATACTTCTATGGTATGTTTAATGACATGTATCTTATGCATCTTAAATTTTACCTAGTAGCAACCTCTTTTGAGCAGATTTTGAATACTGTTGCAAAAACACATTTGCAAACACATCCTTGCCCATAAGGTCAAATTATTAAACCTTCCTTATTCTATTCATGTCATCACTAGTTTTTGCCTGTCCTACAGCTTCTTCATCCCACATCCATCACGTATTGTACAGAGCATGACTTGATTAATACTAAGGGCATACCATAAAGATGTAGATTAAAGACCCATAATACCACCCTTTCCTATGTGTCTCTATATCTGCCTCTACCTTCATTCCTTCTCTGTCACCCTTTTGTACTGTTCACTTATCATTAGGCTGATGGATTTAAATGTTATTTTATAACATTTTCTGTATGCCATTATTTTGTTGAAAAATACAACTTACATTTTCCAGTGGCTGAATACGGTATCGCTGTCCCTTAAAAGGAGTGATTTGGGCATGTGTGAAGTAGGATTTCCTTGGTGGGGTCTAGAGATAATGATCAAATCTATAAACTTAATTTTTCATCTTGACAATGGTTCATATCCAGCATTAGGTGAAGCTCATACTGCATGTTTTATGTGTCTTTGCTGTGAATGAGTTTCCTATGTATCTCTGTGAGCCCCTTTTGATTTATCAGTTGCAGTGCTCAGCAGTTGTGTGAGATCTTGCAATGAGCAACTGTAGCATGTCATGCTAAATGGCTTTTCAGGCATTATCACATAATGTTATGAGTGTTTGCCTTACACCTCATTGTACACCCAATTAACTTGTGATTCTCTGCTAAGCATGTCTTGTATGTAGTAGGTATAAAAGATTATTTCAGTAGCTATTACAATTTTGCCTGACAACATATTTATAATAGTGTTTCCTAGGTATTCCTAAAGTGATGATAAAAAATTAACATAATAATCATATGCTGATATTCTTTGTAAAATCATCTGCGTGCTGATATTCTTTGCAAAATCATCTGCATGCTGGAGTCAAACTCTGCTTTTTCATTTAGCTCAAAGAGTTTACAGCTTGTGCCACAGAAAAGCTAGGTTAACAAGTGGATTTTTCTCCACTAAGTACTGTCCAGAGTGACCGTGCATTGCTCCTAAGCCTGTTTGCCCTGCGAAGGCCATGTAGAATTTCACTTTCCTTCAGCAGAGAGCTTTGCTCACAGTGTATCATCATGCAAATGGGGAAGGCAAACATAATACTTAATTTGTGATTTGAGCTTTGTAGCTAACATTGAAAGGTATAACAAAACATACAGAGCCTATGTATGTAACATGTACCTCTTAGCCTCCTAGAGCAAGATATCTGGACAAAGCCCAAAATAATGGGGGGACAAAGACCCAAAAATAAGGACATATTTTAAATATTGCTCTTATAAACTTGCTAGAATAAGAAGATTTGTATTAGCATGTATTTTCTGAAGGATATGACATCTGAAACTCAAATGTATGTTATTATTTAGTGACTTTTGTCCTCAGTGATTTGGCAGAAAACACACAAATTTTATGAGGAACAAACCAAAATATGAGGCAAAAATCTGGACAGTTTAGAGCTATGATGCAACATGTGAAGATAAAACCAATCTGTTGCAAATGTAATCAGAATCACAACATTTCCTCTGTGATTCTCATTTGTACAAAGGTTACCAGGGATTACCACTGAACACCACTAAACACTGGTACTTCACAATCTGAGTTTAGCACATCAAAGTCTGCACATACATGCACTAACACTTTGCCAACATCTGAGCAAATATGTTTCTCAGCATTAGGAAGTGATTTTGAACAAAACCAAGTATTGTTTCTGGATGATATTACTTCATTACCTGGAAACTATGTAATGTATTCCTGTGAAATGCAGTGAACTGTGTGGTTAATTGACCACTTTGTTCTGTACAGTTGGGTCTGCACAGCAGCACTGACACTAACAAATGATATACTACCACATACAGCCTTGATGCACAGTAATTGTCAGTTTTTATCCTTTCTGCATTGGAGCATTAAGTATTGCTTGATGTTGACAGTCCACCTTAATTATGCATGACAACATACCATTGCTTATATCAGTACCATTCATTAAGGTTTACATAACATCTTCATAACCTGATGATCCATGAATACTTCATTGTCCATCCTGTGTTTCATGTCTCATATACACAAGACAGGTAGGTACATGCCACTCTCAGTTCTGCAGTATAAATTAATGACAGTATAGCTGACATAAGTCAGCAGTGTTTATGTATTATTGATCATAACATTGCACTAACTTCATCATAGCAACAAATATGGATTGGCACAAAATCTTCAAAACGCAATATCTTCCCTGACAGAAAATGTGATACTAATCCTATCTACACTGCATTGTCAGAGTGTCAAGTCAGATTTCTGCAGTGGTGCTTGTGTTAAGTACTGTGCCAATAGATAGGTGGGGTGTTCTAATCTCACAGCAGTTAATGTGTGTGTGTATGAAGTTTTGTGCAAATATGACCTTAACTACTGCTGCCCACAAAACAGTAGTAGCCTAGAGTTAATTTTGCACCGTACTGTAAGTCCAGATCAATTTCAGACCCTTATCCCAACATCATCTTCTCTGCAGCATGACACTGATGTCATCATGTATAAAGTCCACATTCACATTATAAACATGAGGCATGTGCTGTGGTGCCTGAATTAAGTACTGTGAACTCTGGACTGTATAGCTAGATAGGCAGGCAATTCTAATCTCAAAGCAGGCACATTTTGTGTGGGTATAGAGCTGTATAAATCAAACCTTTAATACTTCTCTCCACAATACAGTAGTAGTCAGCTTCAAGGAATGCAACTGAGTATTTGAGATCATGGTTTACATACAACAAAGTAAAAACAATAAAACAATAAAAAACAAATCTCAACATCAGAAGTTGTACTAACAAGTAATGTTTTCCTATTTGGAGAGCAGCTGTACCATCAAATATTGGATGTTGCTAAGGGTACACCACTAGCAAATACTTATGCTAACATAGCCCTATATGAATGGGAGAGTATGCATGTACTTGGTTAAACAAGCAACTATACTATTCTATTTTATAAATACTTTGTGGTCAGTTTTTTTTTTTGGTTTGGAAGGGTGATGAAATTGAAGTACAAGAATATGTTAGATTCCTGGAAACTACTACAAATATTTTGAGATTTAAGCCAAAATATTCTAGAACAGAGATTTGTTTTTTGGATATAGCACTTGAAAATACTGATGGGCTGATATCATCGAATATCTATAGGAAGGACGTTCAGGCTAGTAGATTTCTCCGTAGTTGTAGCATGCATCCTGGTCATGTCTTTAAAGAGATAGTTAAAAGCCAATATATGGGAGTGAGTAGACTTACTACAGATGCAGCATTATGTAACCAGCAGATGTAAATGTTAAAACAAGAATGTCAGATGATATGAAGAGGGTCTTTTCAATGAAGCATCTAATTATGTAACTAATGAAAGGGATGGTAGAGCCAAATCATATATTTCATCAGAACATCCACAGACTAACCAACAACACAAACAAACTACATTAGGTTTAGGTACATCATGAAATATCCTGTTAATACTAGTGGTGTTACTGATATTGTATGGCGTAATTGGGACAAACTAACTGATATGCAGAATTGGGTAAAATAATATGTGCATCTCCCAGTTTTACTTTTACAAAACAGAAAATATGCTATAAGGAAATGCATGAAAAGAAGGACCAATCTACTAAAATTAAAAGAAAAGGTACTGTTCCATGCTACAATTGTGTTTTTTGTAAACACATGGATCCTTCTGTTACTTTTGAGCATCCATGAAAAAGCATATTTATGAATCTGATTGCTTGGCTACTTGTAACACAGAAAATCTGGTTTATTTAGCCGTGTGCATGACATGCACTAGTTTCTATATAGGCACATCTAATACAAATTTAAGGAAACAATTTCTGAATATCTTTCAGAAATTAGAAGGAATATACTTACTAATTCCTTGGCTAAACATATTTATAACAGTGATACAGACTATTTATTTAAAATTTAGAGTAATATGAGTGACATTTTAAACATAAGAAGTGGTGATGTTCTAAATGCCACTGAACTAGCTGAATGCAGATGGATTTTAAAACTGCAGTCTGACTGTGCATCTGGATTAAATGCTTCAGTTAACTTAAAACTTGTATTAAAATAAAAGCAAATGAAACTGAAGTAAATGTTGATATTGACTGACTGTATGTGTTGTGCCTTTGAATCTGCTTTTGAATATACTTTTTATATGTATTGCTGTGTATTTAAACATTAGGTTTTCTGTATAACAAGTTGAGCTCTTATTGGGCAATTGGATAATGTGCTGTATTTAAAAACTCTGTATTTGAACTGTGTTTTATATGCATGGAAGAAGGGATTATTCCCAAAAGCTCTGCTATTTGTATTTGTATTAAAATAGGTGAGTTTTTTTATTTTTTTGAAGTCATTTTTTTTTCACAGTAGCCTGGAGTTAATTTTACACTGTAGGGTGAGTCCACATCAATTTCAGACCCTTCTCCCAATATTATCTTGTCTGCCGCGCTAATGTCATCCTGTGTAAAGTGCACTCTCACACTATGAAAATCAGACTTCTGCAGTGGCACTTGCTTTAAGTACTGTGTCTTCTAGATTGCATAACTAGATATGAAAGAGGTTATAATCTCACAACAATCAACTTGTCTGTGTGATGGTGAGTCTATTGCATTACTGGAGGATTAATTCAACAGGTGGAGTCATTGATTAACACTCATAAGAAATGTTTACATAATTAGATCAATCTCACATCCCCTTTTCAGTCTGTCCACAAATGCATACTGTTTGCAACACAATGATGATGTCATCATTTCAGTAATGCACTCTCACCCTACTGAGGTCAGATTTCTCCTGTACAGCGTGTGTGCAATATACTAGTTTATCGTTTCTGTCAGTTGATATGTAGGGGTTTAAATACAGCAGTGAGGCTCTTCTGATTGTGTGTGTGTGTGTGTGTGTGTGTGTGTGTGTGTGTGTGTGTGTGTGTGTGTGTGTGTGTGTGTGTGTGTGTGTGTGTGTGTGAATAGAAATAAATGCAGGAGTATCTTACACCTCTTAGTACTGACTACATTTAGAAGTGACTATAACTGTAGAAGCCATGTTTGTGCAGACAACTCCTTTGCATGACACAGTTTATGTCATCCTTTCAAAGATGCAGTGTGGCTCACATGCAATCAGACTTATCCTGTGGTGCATGCATGTAATACACTTGTTCGCAGATTGTGCTAGCACATAGGGAATTCAAATACAGGAATGGCTGTTATTTGTCATTGTATTACTTCCTCTTACTGTGCAGACAGGATGCAAAAGCATATATGATGTATATCTGCTTATACATCATACTTGTGCTGTGAAACCACTTTTTAGTTGAGAACATGAAAATAATACACAATGGTGATGCCATACATTGAAAGGTGCAGTGTCATAGTCATCAAATAAGTCTGTATTTGTGCTTGTGTTTCAGCAAACCTTCATTAGCCCATGATGTTAACTATATAGTTAAAATCACAATGTCACTGCTTATAGTCACTGTACATGTTAACAGTGTTGTCACCCACATGTGCTATGTTCATGTATAGATTCTGTTTCCACTTACAATAGTTTATTCTATATTTCCTTTGGAAAGGCTGTATTAAAGATTGATGCTGTCATTTGAATAGATTGCCATCCTATCACAGTTGTACTGAGACACCAACTCAAGGATGAAGACATGAGATGATGTAATGTATGTTATTGCCTAAGTAAGGCATGTGTTCCAATACAGGATTATATCCACATTGTACATAATTGTTGTTCTACTATCACAGTGACAACAGCAGCGGGCTACAAGTGTGTTTGGGTATACCTAGCACCAGGCAATATTGTCTAACCTACTGTAAGTATCTTTACAAGTAATTATAGGGACATATATTCCTTGATTCATACACATGATTGAATACTTTCAGATAACCACACATATGACATTTGACAATGCACTTATACCATGGCACATTCATTGATCCCACTATAGTGATGATTTTCTCATTACTTAGTCAAGTGTTCCAAACCAGCATTGCATGACTGTGCGCAATTGTGTCCTTAACTGTTCAGCAGGAAAGACATCCCCCCCAATTATACTTTGTATGCATAGAGTGGTAGAGGCTTCTCTCATCAACTTTTAGCAGATAAAATATCTAGGCAAATAAAGTACAGCTGATTGAATGACCTCACATAGGTGGAGTTCAACAGCTGTGATAACAGTTCCACTGTGGTGAATGTGATTAATAGCCGCCTTGTTATTTGGAGGAGATGTACAGCTTGATGTTCAGTTCTAGCATAGGAATTCATTTTGTGTGAAAGTACTGATGTCACACAACAACCATTGCATCACATCAGTTTTATCCCATGATATCTTACATGAACACATGTGAACATAACTTTGGATTTCATGAAAGTGCACATTTGTTCTGCCACTGTAATGGTGACGTGCTACCTTGGCACATGCATTGAGTACTGTGGTGTATATGTGTGCTTCAGTTCTTGGGTGGTATGTGTACAAACATACAGAGAAACTGTCCTTGACTATGGAACATTGATATAGAACTGATCAAAATTGTGGATATATGAGTATACTCATTTAATTACTGTCAGTCTGACATGTTGATATGACATTCATTCTCGGGGATCCTTTTTTAATTCACACATTAATTTCATTTGTTTGTCACATTACCTATTTCTACCTCCACTGCCAGATGCTGATAATACATAGCTCTTGGGAATACATTGCATCATGGTGTAGGGTTTGCATCTGTTCTTATCTGTCAGCACAAAGGGTATTACATATGTCATACTCTGCTCCCACATTTGTAACACCACACCTACATATGGAATGCATAAGTATTAGAATATTAAGGTGCATAATTCCCTTCAAGGATAGCCCTCATCATACGTGTTAGGCCTGTTTATATGGTGCAAGCAGTTAATACATAGGTTAGTGTTGCCTTTGATAGCATGGGTTCGACTTTGTGCAAAAGGAGATTGTACCTTCCAAGCCATTACTATTTTCCACCATGTTATATTGACAAAATGCATATTGGGCAAATATCCCATTGTGCATGTACTATTCTTGTGAACTGTCATCTCAACTCAGCATGTCAGTGACATTCATATGTCATATAATTCTCGTCTGTTACAATGTGAGTTTGTGTGACTGTCACATTCTATAATATCATGTCTGCTTTATTTTACTTATATTTACTCAGGAATTGTGATCACCATTATTTATTCTGATATACATATTGCAAAACTTTATAATTACAAATTTGTTTTTGTGACATAAGCACCTTCACATCAATTATCATGCTAATAGACCTCGCCCAAGAAGGAGAAGGGTGTTTAGACCCCGTTTAACTTTACATGGTCTGCATGAGGTGGAAAATGTAGAGCACTACAGGGTAGATAGAGACATACTACAGGAACTCTGTAACCTCTGTCATCCTCAACTGAGAGCAAGAGCAAATTGAGAGGAACCAATACCTATAGAGACTAAGGTATGTGTAGCACTTAAAATATTAGCTACAGGAACCTTCCAGAGACCAACAGGGGGTATGCTGGGGGTGTCACAGACATCAGCATCCAGGATTCTACATAAATTCCTGAATGCTATGCTACAACAGGCCAGTAACTACATACAGTTTCCCTGTACACCTGAGGACAGAGCTACAGCTATGCAGGATTTCTACCCTGTAACACACTACCCTGCAGTCTTGGGTGCCATAGACTGTACACACATTGAAATCAAAGCACCACCCAGGAAACAGGGAAGGGTGCACATAAATAGAAAGGGCTTTCACTCCATTAACTGCCAGGTCATGTGTAATGCTAAGGGACTCATCCTGAATGTGTGTGCTGGCAACTCAAGCAGTTCCACAGTTCCCATATCTGGAAGGTTTTCTAGGGTGGATATCCCACAGGGTCATTTAATGGGGGATGCAGGTTATGCACTCAAGCTGTGGTGGATGATACCCTCCAGAAATGCACACCCACCCACCCACTGAAGAATGCTATAATCAGGAACATGCTCAAACAAGAAGTATCATAGAGCATGTGTTTGGGCTGCTGAAGTCATGGTTCCAGTGCCTAGATAAAGCCAGTGGAGCCCTTCAGTACAATCCCCATAGCTGTGCTGAAATTCTAACTGTCTGTTGCCATCTTTCACAATATTATTCTGAGAAAACAGCTTCAGTAGGAACACCAAAGAGAAGGAGCACACATCCAAACACCACTAGCAAGATCACCATCGTCACACACAGGTGAGGAGTCAGAGGTGGAACCATCAACTGCTGTGGGTGTCAGTAGATGTAGATTTGCACAATATGCCTGAACCTTGTCCAAGAGGCAACATATAGCTTACATGTTCACCACCTAAGGGGGTAAAACCTTCATCCTATGCACATACATACATACAGTAACATTGATGGTAGGCAATGATGACAACCTTAAATTACTCATGTAATGGTTGTGTACTGCTGGCATCACACAGTGTCAGCCCAGAATTAAAACTCTTCTAACTGCTGGAACATCAAGGTAAATGCTGAACCTGGAACAGAAAAATAAATGGCTAAGAACACAAATGAATGGAGTATCATTGCATAATGTTACTTGCTAATGTAACTAAGTAGAAGGTGGGTGGCTTTTACAGCAATGATATCAACATATGACAGCACTGACTTATGTCAATAGATGTATTCCCTATCAACTAATAGGTCTCCTGATCAAAGATTCACACATTGCAAAAACCTGAAAGAAAGCAGTACAATTTTCAAAAAAAGCATCACAAACACATATATACTAAACACTCAGTCAGCTGTGCATGCTGGGCATCAGAAAAATGACTTGTGTATCCCTATGGCATCACTTGCGCAGGGTGTTGTGGGGGGGGGAGGCCAAGGCTGACACAAATGGTACTGAGTGCCTGTGAGCAAGAAAGACAGGCAGTCAAAACTTTTGATAAAGTAAAAAATGGCCACTGCGACTGAGTGAGCTGTAAGCCTCATGACTGACCCATGTAACTGTTAAGCATGTGTGTCTGTCTGGGTAGTCAAGTTTAAACATGTGTGTGCATGTCTACAAGGACACAGCCAAGATCTGTGCTAGCTCTGCATCCTGATATGTCAAGCAGGTGTGAGCTCTGCATAGTAGAGGTAACAGCCCCTCATCATTGCCCCTGACTGCAAAAACTGGGTCTGCCAGGAGTTGCACTGGCAAATCCTTGTAAAGCACCACAGCCATAGGCTATTGCAGGGGGACTATACTGAGTCTCAATAAAAATCAGAGGCTTAGAACAGTCTTGCCAAGGCTGTCTCCAGTGCCACTGGCATTCCATGCACTGGAGAGCAATGCAGGCACCACTTCAATGACCTGAAAAGGTGGAATCAGGCACTACTCAACCAGTGGCTGGATGAGTTAAGGACTGCTGATATCCCACAGTGTAAGCATACAGATAATTATAGTTTAAAATATATAGAAAGCTGGATATAGCCAAGACTGGTATGCACAATGCTCTTCTCTTTTTCTCTCGTTTTTTTTTACAGCCACCAAGGAAATTGCATTGAACAGGGAAGCCTGTATTGAATGTTTGGAAAGACTAAGAGAAGCAAGGAATGTGTATTCAGCACAATATAATTATTACTTCATCAAAAGTATTGCTTTTCTATGCATTAGTAGCAAATTAAGCCTGCATAACTTAACTGTAAAATCAAGCATGCATGGTTCATTCTGTGACTCAAGGCAATTGTAGTAATCAGTTGTGACAGTGTATTCAGATGTTGTGGGTTCAAATCCCACAGCTAACAAATATATCATAAAATAATATAAAAATGTTACATAATTTCAATAAAATTGTTATAAATGCCATGCTGTTATCTTAATCTGTATTATTTGAAAAACATATGTGCAATATATGCATATTGTAAGGATTACTTGGAAAAATTATCAGTCATAGTTTGTAGTTGTTAAAAAGTACAATTAATGTTAAAGTAAAATTGATTTGTATCATACTAATTTATTGTATGTGACATCTGATGGTTCTAATTATCTTTTTACTTTTTGTTTCTCTCTTATCCCACCCCTTATCTCTCTTTTTTATTTTTATAAGTGCAGTCACAACATTCTGATGTCATCAATTTCTGACAACTGACAAAATGATTTCCAGCACAGGGATTTAGACCAACCAGTGTGGCTCAGCCTGCCACCCCTCCAAATACTGCTGCACCTACAGCCAGCACATCTAGAACCCAGCCTAGCAGTACTGCCTCTGGGACTCCTGCACTACCTGGGCCCTCAAAATCAGGTAGCATTACATTGGCAGCTGGTGCAGTAGTACTTTCCAGGAGTATTGTTGGAGGTGGGGATTTTGCCACCCCAGGAGATGCCAGGCAGGGTGTGTGAAGTTGAGGAAAGTACTATTTGTGTATGCATCAGCCAGAATGGAGCAGATGCTCACTTGAATGCTGGGAAAAAGAAAATGTTAAGCACTCCAACAAGAAGTTCAGTAAGGGGACAGTGATGACAATTCTGAGGGTGAGGACTATATTCCCACTGTCCCCATACTTGATGGGCATGTGTATCCGATATCTCCTCCCTATCCTCAGTCATGGTGTCCCTCAACCTTTTGTGTCCCTCGCCATCCCTGTCTTTGTCTTGTTGGTCCTGTTTGTCTGTACCTGCTTCCTCAACTTCCCTACTTACCTGACCCGGACATGCCTACATCCCTTACCCAACATTCCTCTCTTAATGAAATAAAATAAAAAAAATGGGCACCTGTCCCACAAAAATATCATCCTAAACATAGCTCTCCACTTCACTCGTGTCTTCTCAACATACTTGATTCTGTCCAACTGGCTAAACAACATTATTGCATTTTTGTCACCCATCTTTGTTGTGGTGACAATCCAAATTAATCCAATATTACATCCATGTTCATTTTACAGTGTTGAAAAAGTGGATAGCTATGGTTCTTTCTTAATTCTCTCCTGCACATTCTATATTGCATTCTCTTTGTTCTTCCCCTGCTTGCCCCCCATTTCACTACTTTCCTATCTATCCCATTTTCACACCTTTAATCTGGTCAAAAAAATAGAATCATACGCCACACACATGGCAGAAATGCTCCCCTATTTAAACCCTTCACTATTTTGTTCTCTGCATTTGCATGGAGTTTGGTATCATGCACCATTGCCAAGCGACGGTGAATGGCTCTTCATGTCCTATGGTGTGGTGCATGTAGTTCCACACAATGCTGCTTAAACTCACTCTTCTGAAAAAACTCACAGTTAAAGCAGAATAAAGGCAGTCATATTAAATACTTCCTATAATATTTATGTAGACTGATGACAGAATAAAAATGCCAATCCATATGTGTACTATTGACATAAATCAATTGATTAGTGTTCATTTTTATGCAGTACTTCACTATAGTCATTCCCTCTCACATATGCAAAAAATATCACATGTAAATATTTAATTACATCCTGAATATATAAGTAAAAAATTAGATTGAGCTGGATTCAAACACTGTATCATATAAGCTCAAAATAAAAGTTTACTCCTGTTACACTTGTCTCTCCACATAGGCAGCTAGGCAGCAGGTGGTTTTATTACATTCATGACTGTCCAAAGTGCTAACTCCCGCACCTCGCCACTTAGTGTGTTTGCACGGAGGAAGGGCAAACCAATAGAACTAGTATTATTTTCCAAATAAAGCAGAGAACCACATTTGCTTGCTGCTTAAGTCCACACAAATGGGGAAAGCAGTATTAATAGTCCTTAATGTCATAAAACTTATGACACAATGTTTGCAATTTAAACTACATTATGAGCACCACAGTATTTGTCAGCTATTTCTACCATTGAATATATGGATAAGTACTTCTTAAGTTCAAGTAGTAGTCATTAAAAGCAAATCTCACATGTGCATACACCTTACCATTGATCGCACAATCCAGCTGCTTAGCAGTGGGCTATGGAAAGAGATGATTGGCATGACTTATTATGTTTATTGGCCTTTAACTCTTCATCCCATTATAATCAATGTAAAAACACAACCAAAGGGAAGGAACTTGTTACTGACTGAACACATATTTACTTAGATTCATTTGTGCCCTGCACCCATGTACTTGAAAATGGGTATGTCAGTAGCAGTTTCCAAATGTCAAATACACTACAGGAATAAATAGCACAACTGTATTGTTGCATCATCTAAAGCTTTATACTGACAATACACATTACAATTGTCTTATACATGTATTAATGTGGACATAATTTCTTCACAAATATGAGCACACGTACATACACAATTGCATCCATGCTGATCACAAAACATGTATGTGTCTATATGTGACAATAACTGTGTAATGTACGCAACATACTGACAAACAGCTGCATATGTCTCAGTTTTGCTATATGCGTTCCTGACAGCATTTTGCATCTAATTAGAGAAGCTGTCTTTTAAAGTATATCTGCACACTGGAAATACAGCAGTAAATACAAAATCCACACTTTGCACACCACTCTCATAACAGGATATGTTACCCACATCATATAATGATAATGACATCATCTATAAAGACCACTATGACAAGGCAAAATATACTTCAGGGATGGTGCATTCATTAACTACTGTGTTCTGTAGATGGGAATACAATATGTACATGTGGGTTAAATTACCACAGCAGCCACATTATGTGGTGCCTTTGTGTATGTGTAAGTGTGTATGCATAGTCAGATGTACATCAGTCTGAATCCTCCTATCATCAATCCAGTCCCATGCAAAACTAATATCTTGACAGTTGTACATGCCTACCCAGCCATTTCATACAGGCCTCCCAACATCTTCTCACAAACATCCAATGATGATGTCATCCACTATAAATTGTCCAGCAGCAGTGTAAAACTCAGGCTTGTGCTGTGGTGCTTGCACTGAATACTGAGTTCTCTAGCAGATCTAACTAGTTAGGTAAAGGTTCTAATCTCACTGTAGTTGTCTTGCATGTAGTCAAAGGAGCATATGTCCTACTGTCAGAAATACAGTCTAATGGAGATTAAATATTTTGACAGTCATACATGCCTACACATGTGTGTGTTGCTTAGTCAGATCAGCCTGAGTCTGTATTACTACTGTCAGCAATCCAGTCCCATACAGAAGAAATATTTTGACAGTCTTACCTGCCTACACATTCATTTCATACAGGCCACCCAACATCTTCTCACAAACATACACTGCTGCTGTCATCAGCTATAAAGTGATGTCTGATACTATAAAAGCCAGACTTGTGCTGTGGCACTTGTGTTCAACACTATGTTTTGTAGATAGTTAGGTAAGGGTTCACATTTCACTGTGGTCAACTGCTGTGTGTGCACGTTTATTCAAAAATCAGTATGGTAACAATTTTAGAATGGCATGTGAGTCCACAACTATGTCAGGCACTCCTCCAGCCATCTTCTTGTGATATATATTGATGATGTCATCCTGTATAAAATGCACTCTGACATTATTCATGTCAAACTTCTGCTATGGCAGTAATTTTAAGTACTGTGTTCTCCAGCTTCTGTAACTAGATATTTAGGGGTTCTAATCTGACAACAGGCAACTTGAATGTGTATCCATTTAAATAATTTCTTAACACAATTTTACACTATGATGTGACTCCACATCTAAGTCAATCATCCCAGTGTGTTCTTATCAGCATATGATGATGCTATCATACTCCATAAAGTGCAATGTGACAGTGTTAAAGTCAGACATATGTGGTGGTGCTACTGTTACAATGTATGGAATTCTGCTTCTATACCTACACCAATGTAGTATTCAAATCAGACCCAGTCTACTGCTGTGTGTGTGTGGTTGGTGGTACATTATGGTCATTGTATGATGTTTTGAATTGCTTTTCATTTCAATACCACTTAGGAGATCCTTTAAGGTAGCCTCATGCATCCAACATCCCCTTTTTTCCCTCTGGCCACATGCCATCCTTCCTGCAGAGGAGTGGAGGATTTCCTCTTGTCAAAGGTGCATACATACATCATGAAGCAGAATCCTTCTACGAGCCCCTGCAAGGCATCTCAAGATCACTGTATGTCTGATTCTGTCATGGTGTAGTGCACATGTCCTATATGGATAGTGGCAGAATGTGATGCAATCCATCAAATATACATATACACACAATGGTCTTAGTATCTTCCATAAATATAGAGAAAGGAACTTGCTTTAAATGTGTTAATAATGTATATGATTTTATGTGATGTTGGCCATTAGCTTACTAATGACCTATGTCCATATGAACATTTCACATGTCAGTGTTGCTATCATGGACATGATATGTTGAGGTGTGTATGTACAGTAGACCTACAAAAGAGTATTATAATCTGTGATGTGAAATAATGTATTGATGGCCGCTGCTCCCATTTCATTACATGTTCTTTCTATAACAGCTATAGTAATATGGCTCCTGAGAACTGCTGACATGGCATGATACTATGTATATTGTTGACTTGTTAAGGCATGTGTTTTTGTAATGGAGCAGATCAACATTATACACAGCTATCAGTCAACCATCACATTGACTTGCAGTATGGCACAAGTGTGCATGTGTATACCTACCATCACTAAATGCTCTGTGGCATATATCAATATAACATCATACTGGTTACATATGCACAGAAATCTTATTTGATCCACATATTTTAATGCTGGGATATTCACAATAATATCATGTTTTGATTCAATTGCAACCTTGTGCAATTCATTGTATGCTCACTTGTGTTGCTATTCCCAAGGATTGTTGAGGTGGTCAGCAACACCATTGTGTGACTATCAGCATTTGCGTCAGTAACTGTTCTGCATGAGCCACAACCAGTTCATTTGTAATGTGTCCTTATATGTCATCAGGTTACTCAAACATAGCGTTCCCATTAAACACATATAGGCATATGTTCTACAATTGATGTAATTATGTGGTATTGGTATAGTTGAATGACTGTGAGAACAGTACTGCTGTGTGGCATGTGATGTATAACCAAGGTTGAATTTAGAGGTGTTGTCACAAATCATTTATGCTAGTAAGTGTGAAATGTTAAGGGAATACACAACTAGGCACAGTGTAGATGATACCAGCCATACTCAGCCAGAGAAAATAAACAATCTGCTAGGTTACAGTTTGTCTCACACTTCACCCCACTATTGCCACTGCCCATCAGCCAATGTATACATGCAGACATTGCTCAGTTTATTTTCTCATGAGAGGATCTCATCTGTGCACTCTCTAAGGCTAAAACACAGAATCAATGGGTCCTGACAACATCCCAGGCTGCCTGTAGCATGACTTGAAACCTGACCTAGCAGACACAGTTGGATTCCTACTGAAACACAGCCTCCAGATAGCCTATGTTCTTGCAGAAGGGTTCACAGCAACAGTAATCTGTCTGAACAGGGGGGACCACCACCTGATTCAGGGATTTATAGACCTATACTCCTGTCTCTTCTCATCTGTGAGGCAGACCAATGAGTCATCATAGACCTTATCAAAAAATACTTAGGGAATCTCTGTACCAAACCATATTTGATTTGTTAAGGCTGCAGTATGTCTGTTATGTCTGTCTGACATTTTCAAGAAGGTCACCAAGGGCATGCATGAAGAAAAGACTATCATCCTGCGTGACTTTGGCCAGGACATTTAACACAAGCAAACACTCAGGTATTACAGAAAAACTATCTCAAGTGGGCATAAACACCAACATCACCAAGTGGTTGAGAAATGGATCACATACAGGACACATAATGTCAATGTTTGTAAAGTCACTTCTAGCTAGAGTCTAGTGACCAGATCCATACCTCAGGATTCTGTACTATGCTCTTTCCTGTTCGGTATTTAACTCTCAGAAGTCAAGACAAGCTTACACATCCTTTGTCTAACCAGGTTTGTGGACAACTGCAAAGTGTGGACAATCACTGAATACAAGGATGGTATTGGTATAATGCAGAATGTATTAACACACACAAAGGATTGTTGCCAGAGCCATGGAGACACACTAATTATAATATAGACAGCACACTTGTATGAGCAGACGAGGTCGTACATGACCTGGGTACTCAGGTATATAGTCATTGGAACTTCCAATAGCATGTGCCCACAGTAATGACAAATTCCTTGTATGTATCACAGCTCCTGAGTACGGGCAGGCCATCGACATCAAAGGGCATTATATTCCCATTGTTCTCATCCCTTATCACACCAATAACCGAGTGCAATGCACCCTTTTGCATGTACCTCAACAAACAACTTCCAGGGATGATTTACTCAAGTGTATTACTTTTGCCATAGTGAGCTCTCACACATCGTGTTGGCCATACCTAAGTATTCTTTGTGATGCAAAACCATAAGGAGTTGACAGTGCAGGAATCCCTTCAAGATGTTATACAAGATGCATGTGTGATACATATTCCTGTGATGCACCCAGTAAATACATAGCTCATTGACAACATTGATGCCATGGGTTATATTTGTGAAAGTGTGGATTGTGGCATATATATGTCATGCAAACCTCTCAGCTAGCCAGGATTGCTCATAAGCAATCATCTCCATTGATATGTGACCTAGTGTGACAGTCACATAATCTACAATAACCTTGTGATGATATGGTTATACCCACACAGGAGTTATAAATAGTAGATACTGTATTATGTGCATATGTGATTAATGTTCATGCTACAACTGTCTTGTCTTTATGGTGTATGTACATTTACATGCCCTAATCTGGTGCACATTGCCATGTTTCACTTGGCCTTTTCCCCTTTCTTCATTCCTACCATTCATGTGTGTGGCCCTTTTGAATACACACACTTCCCAAGAATAATATATTTATAATGCAGTCTATGTACCCTTGATGATCATCACCAAACCTTTATTTCAGTATACATAAAACATGTTTGCACTGTACTCGGCACTGACTACACTTTTCTATAATGTGTTAGAACTGTATTCATTGCCTTAAATTAACCCCTGGTAGTCAGTGTGGCTGTCCGCTCAATCATGTATAACTAGTTTGCTTGTTGTAAGTAAACATGTCTGCATGTCTGAAGGTTTTGTGCTGTTTTACACAGTTTCCTGGTCGGTAACACTGTTGCTGGCCAGGAAACTGTGCTTATATCTGTGTAACAGTGCTGCATGGCATGCATGTGTAATTATTCCTGCTGCTCATCTCGCCAACGTGTAAACTCTGTGAAGGCTTTGTGCTAAGCCTACACAGAGTTTATTGAATCCCTGGGTTTGTTTTGTAAAATATTTCTTTTAACACCAGTCCCCCACCTTTATCCCTCTTTATAATTCTTAATTTGCTGTCAACAAATTCTCTTAAAGCTTGGTTCTCTTCTGCAGTGATATTATAAAATTTATATTTGTTCTGGTTTCAAAGAAATTCTCTAATCTCATGTTTACAAGCTTTTTTGTAAGCATGGACAGGCAGATTTTAGTGGGGGTAAAGGTACCACTTTGTTTAAAGCCTTGTATTTCTGAATCAAAAATTTGTGTTCCAGCAAAACATGATCCAAGTTCAATAATAACTCCACATCGCACTGTTTGTTCCCGGTCCACAAAAAACAGGAGTCAGATTAGTGCTTTCATTCCTTTACTTTTGGAACTTCTTCAGAACCACACAATTTAAAAATCAGAACAATTAAATACTGTTGAACTAATGACATCACACTCTAATTAAGACTTTACAAAATATTTAAAGCAATCCAAGTTCAGTTTATTTATGTATAATCTAAGTTTAATCAAAGTTTTATCACGTTTTGCATGGGAAGAGGGTATAAAATGAAACCCTATATTTAATACTGTCCTCAATATATCTATAAGTGTATGAAAACTTAGGTTATGCATTTCTGAAGACTTCTTTACTCTTTCAGTACATTTAAAAAGCCATCTGTTTGCTTGTCTATAGGCAAACATTTCTGTGTTTAATATTCAAAGGAGTAACAACTGTTTTATTAATAAACCTAGGAACAGCAATTTGTATACCAAGCATAGAGACTCATGGCATTATTTTGAAACAGCTGAAATTTGTAAACATATTATTATATTGAAGATCTATATATAGTTATCCTCCAAGAATCAGACTTATAGATAGTGGGATGTTAGCTCATGTACCTGGATTTCGAGAGCATTAATTAAGCTAGATGTAATTTGTGACTTAGCAGACATTCTGTTAATCGATAATTATTCTGAGTTTAATGTTATATTTGGCCACCAAGTTTGTGGAGTTGCACTGGGAGCATCAGTAGCTCCCACCTTTGCTAACCTAGTATTAGTTTCCTTGGAAAATGAATTAATTTATAATAGCCCAATAGCCCATTTAAAAAAAAAAACAGTATCAAACTGTGCCTTAGATATATAGATTTGTTTTCATCTGGGAAGGTATTGAGGAAGATTTGATTAAATGTGTGGCAATCTTAAACAAGTCCACAACTTGCTTGAGTATCTGGTCAAACCCAGATCAATTTTTAGATCTTAACATTAGTACAAATAAAGTAATGTACTTTATAGTTGAAATATATATTTACAGGCTAGGAGTTTCTACCCACTGTATATTAAACATAATGTTATTAGAAGTCAGGCTATAAGGGTGTCAGAATTAGCAACAGAAGACATACTGTTTATAAATTAATTACAGACTTTGAAAGAAACATTTTTAGATTATGACATTGATTTTATACATTGCATGTGGATAGACAACCCAGATTGACATTTCACTCAAGGGTAAACAAACAAAATACTGAGCTGTTTATAGCTAATAATTTGGTGAGGAAACTGAAACAGCAACTTCCTACATTTTTTATTGGTGGTGTTTTGGGCTGCTAACCATTTGAGTACATACTTCATATCCTCCAAGACAAAACTGTTGATTTTACTTTAAAAAAATGTTGGGATAATTATTACCTTACTGTCTATACATGGATGAGATTAAAGTTACATTTTTGGGGGAATAAATTCAGTTAAAATTATTTTGTTTGCCAAGATGTCATGTTTTACCAACCTCACCCTCTCACAAGTCAGATAGGAAGTTACACAGTGTAAGAATGGTGTTATTGGTTTGCTGAATGTTAATATTATATACAAGTGTTAGTAATATAATGTTAAGGAAGGCATCTTGCTGTAGCGGGAAAAACTGGTAGCCACTATTTTAGGTAGTTTGTAGAATTTGATGCTATTTTGGTTGTCCCCTCAATTATTCAACTTAAGGGGTAGTGCTCTCTAAAAATTTGTAGACGTCTTTTAGTTCAGATAACCAAGGATCTTAAATTGTGTCAATTGGATGGTTTAGAGATCCCCATTTGGGGTCTTCTAAAATTAGGGTGAATGGTAAACCTTTTGGGGGGTAGGACTAGCTGAACAACGTAATTTGTTCCCTTTCCCTGCAGGTGACACCTTTCAAAAAGAGTTGAAGCCTAAAAGCTTTTTATGAGCTGCAAGGCTATTCTTATATCATATTTGGATAGCTGGCAATATTGTCAGCTAAGGTATGCTATTGCTCATTCACCTTTGGCTGAACTTATAAAAAGGAACTTGCCATCCCTAAAACAACTCATGTTCTCTCGTAGCAAGGAAATGTCCTCATTTAAGGTTGCTTACATAAAGACATTTTTGATAAGGGCTATTCTCAGCTTACCAGGAATGTTATGGAGGCTGTTGTTGCAAGATATGGGCCAGGTGGTATCACTCGGGCTGTTAATTGACAATTTATAGCCCACAGTTCTCTTAAGTCTTTCACTAACTTATTGAAGTACAAACTCAGGCACATCCATAAGGGATACTAGACTGCCTCTGTCAAATAATAATAATAACTTGAATATAAAGGTTTTGACAGATGTGTAGGATGTGAGCAGGAAGACACAGACTTAGTGAATAAGTTTTGGAGTTGCAACCAGATGCATAACGTTTGGTAATTTTTCTTCCATTGATTATAGAAGTGCTTGGGATGGATGTAAATGTTAATGTTAAAAATATGTTTTTGCTAGATTTAGATGTTGTCACTGTTTCTGGTGGGGGGGTCATTTTTTGCATACCTGAAGAAAGCGTTGCAAGGTCATTTCTTCCTTCTCAAAGGCCTTAAAAACTTATCCTTCAAGGCCCTACAGAAAGCTGAAGAGGTTTATGTGACACAAACGTCCAGGTATAAATGCCCTTGCTTTATTCTCATGAAAACATATGGCAAGATGGACTCTTAAAATCAAAATAGGTTTTTGGGACTGTCCTGTTAAGGCTGTAAATATCTAATACTCTGAAGTGGCTTTTTGTTGTGTCATTCCATTATTTTTTTGTTTGATTTTGTGTGTGTGAAAAATTCATTTGGTAGTGATGATATTATTCTGTTTATTTTAAAATATTTCAAATAGTGATAAAAATATATATACACCAGAATTTTTATCAATGTTAGCAGATTTTGACTTCTCTCGGTTTTGCATTCTCTGTGCCATTGTTGTTTGAGTTTTGCAGAAAAAAATAATGAAATATTTACTACTAAAAGGTGATAGGATTTTGTTTCTCTGTAGATGTTAGGTTCACAGTTTTATGCTAAACCAGAGGTATGTCAGCCATTATAGGCCAACAATGCCATAAAACAAGAAAACTGGAAGGTGAGCTAATATATCAGTAGATGATGATAAGAGGTAGAGTTAATTTGGACCATATAGATAGAATATGTTCAGCCTGCATTATGCTAGGAGAAGGAAAATAGGGAGCTGACGAAAATAATAGGAAATGAGCTGCAAAGAAGAAATAGAGAGGCTTGAGATGTGACAGTGTTTAGTTTGGCATAGTTAAAAGTTTGGGAAACTGATTTCTATGAGGGATTTATTTAATCCAATTCATTCATTCACTTATTCATTTAATGGAAGTTTGAATGTTGCTATGGTTAGGGTCATAGGTTGTATCATATATGAGAGAGGTAGTGGGTGATGCATTTATCTATAAATTGGAACTTGCTGATATTTTGGTATAAAACGTAAGGAGATTGCAGAAATAGGTGGCTAACTGGCAGATGGGTGGTTTGTACTAAGAAATTAAAACTACTATACTTAGAGGTGGTAACATATGTAGAATTTTTGAAATGGTTGAGAAAATCTTAGTACTAGCAAAAAAATTAATTTAAAGTCTGAAAAATGCAAAATGTCAAAAATAATCAGGCACAAATATATTAAAATGTTTCTAATAACAAAATGCTAGATTGTACAGCCAAATAATTTTTGATCATCATACAAAGACATAAACAGTCACTTTAGAGTAAAATGATAAGACTTTGACTGAAGTAATCTGTAATATAACCAAATGGTTGTGTGGCAGCTAAATTTGCACTAATACACAACTGACTGAATTCCACATTCATTAGATTAGACCATTATGCTAAGCACTTTGTTATTGTCCCAAGTTACAGCGACCTTCGAGTTAATTGTAATAGTTCTGAGAATGCAGAGGGAACGTGTTCTACATGACAAATGTGGAGACCTTCCCCATGCAACATTATTTTATTTTAACAAATTTTTCAAAGATGTGCCTTACACCATGTCATTGTTTGGAAAGCTTTCCAGTGATATGTCTTCTTGAAGGAAGCCAGTTGATTTGCATACTGATATTTAAGCAAAATCATTTTTGTGTGAATAAAAAAGTCCTGAAAACCATTTCCAGATATCACTGACAATATGCTTTTCTCCAGTACTATGTCACCATTGATTTGGTATATATAAGTGTGGGAGGGTGTGGGGAATCTCTCCAAATGAAGGGTGCAGGGAACCTTACTCCACTGCCAAAAGTTTATTTTTCACTGAACATAGTTTTCCTTCATTTTTTTCACAAATTGACTTTTCTTAAATATCACTTGGTGAATCAACCTGAAGCTTTCATAAAGTTTTCTAGCAATGAAAGTCTACAGTTCTGAATGCATTACCATTTTTAAGATATTCATCTTTTGGTAAATATATAGGGAAGTACAGTAGCGTGATAAAAGGAATGAAGAGATGTACGTACAACTGCACAACAGAGAAAAGTTTGTTTCTTCTGACTGGAGAAAAGAGGAAACAAATGTCTTATTAATCAAGCAAGATAATTGCAGGGTAAGAGTGTGAAAATACATTTTAATGAGACATAGGTTCATAGGTTAGTACTAAGCTAACTGCCCTTGCAAGCCATTTTAAGCCTAGCCAATTAACCCTTGTGAGACTCAAACTCCACACCTTGTGTTGGTAAGGCAAACACCTTAACCATTAGGCCACCCTCCCACCCCAACATAGTTGAGGAATGTGGTGGTCATAGCTGGCAAACTGAAGTAAACATCTTTAAAGGGGCTGTGAGGAAGAGTTTCTTCATGGATAGAGTAATAAGACTATTGAGTAACTTTGATGAAAATGTAGACTAGATTAAATGAAGAGCTGGCACTGGGCTATCATGAAATAAGTGAAAACATCAGAGTAATTTTAAACAAATAAGATGTAGCTGAGGTTACAGCCATCTACTGACTACATATGTCACAACTGCTTGAGCATAATTGCTCAATGTAGCATTTGCTCATGTGTTATTGCTCACTCCACATAGGTGCAATATGCTATTCTCCAAGTGTATCATGCTTTAACATCTCCAAGGTTGGAGCCTCCCAGACTTGGAGCAAGACTTTTATTTTTTACAACTGTCACCAATTACCCTTTCTCCAAGATGCAGCAACTTCTAATTGAGAATAATAAAGTAAATATAATATTTAAGGCCTTCCTTAAGTGCAGGAGGTACAGAGGGCTTTGTACCTTTGCAAACATGTTTTTATGCTGTGTTCCTTTATGAGTTATTTGCTTGTGGATTCACAAGTTCGAGTATGAGTGTTTCAAGCCATTGCATACTAAAGCTGTCAGTCACAGCTAATATCTTTTCGGCATTTGTGATATGAACTTAGCAGTTCTAATAAATAGTACTGTATCCAACCAAGTATCTTAGGGAAGTAGCTGCATTATTCGACCAGTTTAGAACTTTAGTGGATATGTAACCTCATGTGGATGCTGGTACACAGAAGTGATGTGATACCTTTTATTGGATTGGCATAGTTTAGGTTTTATAGCACAGTTACTTGAGCCTGTCTAACATGAGCCCTTCATCAGGAGATAATGCATTATCAATGTTAAACACAGTAGAAAGTGAGGAGACAGTTATTTCTTTCCTATAAGCTAAAGTAAATATTTAAAAAGTACCAGCATGAGAAAAAAAAATTAGGGTGTCCAGACCACTGACACAGATAACTAAGAGAGAAAAACACAGACCGTGTATGTATATGCACATTTGTGAGTGTGTGTGTGTGTGTGTGTGTGTGTGTGTGTGTGTGTGTGTGTGTGTGTGTGTGTGTATATATATATATATATATATATATATATATATATATATATATATATACGTTGATGTGCTAGCCATGAGCCTAAAATCTCATAGCATGCATATTCAAAACCTGTTGTAAATGTGAAAACCATCCCTGAATGGTACATTCAAACCTATACACATTTATGAGGCTAGAAAATATTTAGCATAGGTTCAATGCATCTAGTCTAACACTTAAGAGAAAATAAATCACACCAAGTAAAAATATGCTAGAAGATGCTAGAAGATTTGTTAAATCCAGAGAAATAAAACAAGAAGTCCTAATTTCTTACTGTCTCCTAGCATGAAATATACATGATGTAGGCAACATCATTAAAAAGTTTATATTTATAACACTACTGTGTAGGTGATAGTGTTATGATAGTGTTGCTTTTTGAAAGAAAAGCGGAGACTGACAAGAAAATAAAATTCTAGCTTAGAATGTGTGGGTGTGGTCCATAATGAAATATCACATCTCCCTTAGTCGAGACGCAAAACATTGCAACTGAAACTGGAGCTTCTGGGGAAATAATTCTGTGAATGCTTTGTTTCAAGAACTGTTTGAAATTGCAAAACAGATTTTCCATGCTTATGAATGTCTATAATCATGAAAGAAAGGATTTTTCAACAACTGTTTACTCCTTCCCCCAAGGTGCCATGACTACAAAGGTTGCATATGCAGACACATGGGATATAAGGGCAAAGCCAGGCAAAAAATAAAACTGTTTTGAAATACCCAGTTTCATGTTTAAGAGCATTGAAATTACCATCCTCACAGTTTCAGTAGAGCACCCTTTGTTTATACATTTCTCTGATTCACTGTTCTTATTTTTGTCAACTGAGAAACCCACTGAAGGAAGTCTGGTACTCTCAGATTTTGCAACAGTGACACAAACTAAACTCGCTTACCTTATTAAGGTTACACAGTACATAAGTTGTGCCTCATGGACTTTAAGCTTTCCCATTTATGTTATAGCTCACTGCACTACCCACTCTGTTATAACAGCCTATTAAATAATATATGAAACACAAACCATTATTATGGGGTAAATTCAGTGTGAAAAAAAACATGAAAAGGAACTAGAACAACAGATATAGCACAATAATGAAGAACAGTAGTCATCTCCACACATTACACTCCCCAAAGTATAACAACAATGCTAGGAAACAAGTGAATAAATCAAGGAGACATCATTACAAAAATAGGTGAATATGGTCAAATCAAAGACCAACGAATGCCTGAAGACAAATGACTTAAAAGTGTGCCGAGAGACTGAGGTGAGATATCATGATGGCTTTGTGGAGAAAGACAGTATCCTGTTGAATCACTTTGCTTCACTTTTCACACTTAGCTTTAAGTTGTCACTACTAGCCTGCATCACAGAGTTGTGTCTTACCATATATCTGACATTAAAAGAATAAATTAATCTTGCAGGAAGGTATGCCAATGCAGCACAAAGCATTTATTTATATTGCCATATCCAGGTAGTTAGCAACTAAAAATATTTATGGCATTAGATCATTCTCTGCCATGAGTTGGCAGTTTGCAGCTAATAACATTCCTGACATTAGACTAGGCTTTGGTGACATTCCTAGCAAACCTGTGGATATTTTCTGCGATTTAACTTATCTAAAATGAATGAAATTATGTAATTATGTGATTGTGCACCCTACATCAGTTAAATAGTCATCTGATGTTCAAAACAATTGCTAGCAAGTGGATGGAGGATAGGAAATTTACACTAGGCCTGGCACTCATGTCCCTTATGGACAGAGGTAGTTTATGAATGCCTGGACCTCAATGCCCTATTTGGATGCAGGACACAATTATTCTTTCAGGAAAACTTAGCTAGGCTGAGAAAGGCCACTTGAGTCATTAGCCTCATAACAGTCTATGAGTCTATGAATCTATGAAAGAACTGTAAATGACATACAAGCAATAAAATCTGTGCAGAACAGCAGAGTGTTTAAGTAACAAAGTGAATGGTTTCCATCCAGAGCAAAATAACCAATATATTTTATCAGGAAGAAGAAGAAAACAAATGCATAAAGTGTTAGCTCACATGAGCATTAGTAGGATAAATATATAATCTGCTAGGAAAATGGGGGCGGGTAAGCTATGCTTAGGTTATCATGTTTGTCTCTGACATGTTTACTCTCTACAGACAAGCAAGCTGTATATAAAAAAGTAACTGCAGAGAAAGTTAAAACATTATGGTCACTTAATCAGTGGATTACCTCAGCAATGTAAATAATGGATAATTATCTCTAGAAAAAGTATTTCCAACTCTGCAAAAGAAAATACCTTAGAGGGATTCCAAGATGGCTGACAGCAGCAACTATGAAGCGCACTGCAGTGAAAAGTAGAATAGTGAAGGAAACAGCAAACTTTTAGCAAGAATTTTGACATCATTAACTACTCTTCGTCAACTTTTAAGGATATATCAACAAACTATGTGACATTTCAAGCATTTTCTGCCAGAAACTCTTTGCTTAGTTAACTGGAGAAGATGGGAAAATGGTATCCTCAAAAGCTGTACACTCTGATATGTCTCTGAAAAAGGACTCCCAACAAATGCTGACTTCAGTTCAAGAGGCCACATCAAAAACTGACAACTTTCAGGATTAATTAGATAATCTACAATATAACAGCACTAAGACTAAATTGCTGAACTCTATTATTCAGAAATAAAACTCACATATACTGGATACAGAGTCTTCCTTAACAGACATTGATAACAGGTTAAAAGAGGGGAAAAATAAACAGAATACATTCTAAAACAACATACATGGCTGCTGAATAACACTGAAGACTTTGAAAATAGAGAAAGGAAGTGTAACATACACATTTTTGCTTTACCTGAAAAAATTGAAGGAGGGAAAGTAGTCAACTTTCTATCTTCCCAGATTCACCAATTTTAAATCTTCAGGAAGGTTTCTCTTGTGGTATAGCAAGAGAGTCCACTGTGATATGGTTAAGTCAATGTCATCAAGCTATTGTTGTTAAATTCTTGTTCGATTTAGATAAGAAAGAAACTTGTCTTAAATTAGCTTGGTCGAAATCTACCTCAGGAATTAGCAATAATATAATTAGATCTGATAATGTTTATACTATGAAATCTCTTGGGAAAATGAAGAAATGCTGTCCTTTAATTAAACAACTGAAACAAAAGAATATACAGTTTCAATTATTATTCCCTGCTAGACTCAATATATCTCTCCAGTCTGGGCCTAGAATCTTCAACACATTAGAATAAGCTATTGCCTTTGTAAAGAATAATCAATTTCATCACATTGTCAGGAGATATAGATTGGACAGCCACTTCTTTAAAGAGAGTTCCAGAGTAGCATAATTAGTCAGAGTCCATGGATAAAAAAAAAAAAACTGACTGCATCTTCTTCTGATTTCTCCAAAGATGAGAAGAAACAATGATGTTTATTTATTTCATCAAATACTTTTCTGCAGTTTTACTTATAACATGATTATTCAATGATAAAAATGCCAATGTGTGACTTTAACAATTATTTAGAAAATGTATATATATATATATATATATATATATATATATATATATATATATATATATATATATATATATATTCCCTTCAAATCATCAAATTACCATATTGTCAAGTCCAGCAACGTCGAGATGATATCGTAAATTCACAATGAAAATTGATAGTATTGAGTGTGAATAGTGCAGTATTGCTTTAAGACTTCATATATTATAGTAAATGGTAATTGCAGACATTTCGGTTAATGGTGAAGATACTTTTTGAAGTTGTGTAGTATAAGTTTTAATGGAAAAGATAAAGTTTTTTTTTGTTTCTGGTTACATTTTTTGTTTGAAGAGAAGTCTTGTTCTTATTGTCAGTTCTGGGATGAGTGAGTAGGACAGGAAGTAGTGATTTTGGCAGTATGTAGGTGTGTTACCAAAGGAACAGGCGTGTAGTTTAAAACTTGTGCAGACATTCTGTATGGAGATCACTGTACAGTGTGGATGAGGAAATTTACCTTTTCTCCACTGTAGTGCAATTTCAGTATATTTAATTTGCATGGCGTGTGTTTGGCACAGCCCCCCACATGGGAGGTGCAAGGGGGCTTGCCCCTTTGCATAGACATTAAAGAATGTCTGTGTTTAGTTTTAGTGTTGTTTGAGTTAGAAGAAGTAGTAGGTACTGTATGTATTAGAAAATTTGATGTTTTGGGCTTCATTGTATTGAATTTTTGATGTTTTGGGCTTTGATGTTTTGCCTTTTCATTATTTTGGTGTTACAATGCTTTGGTCTCAATGATTTGTGATTCAAAGAAGTAATTCAATATTATGATTAATATATATATATATATATATATATATATATATATATATATATATATATATATATATATATATATGGGTCTACTTTGTTTCATTGAAATCTCATTTCACTGAATTTGAATTCACCGTGACCAAATTGCTGAAAACTCATTTCATCAAATTTCATTTCACAGAAGTGAAGTACTGGCACTGTGTAGAGTACTGCAAGGCAAGTAAAAGGTATATGCCCTTTTCCCCACTGTAGTGCAATCCTGAATTAGTATATATATATATATATATATATATATATATATATATATATATATATATATATATATATATATATATATAGTTGGGGTGTGGGGGGCATAGCCCCCCACTTAGTTTGAGTATATATTGTCTTCTGCAAAGAGTTAGTCAATGGTGTTGTAAGTATGCATGTCTATGGTTTAAAATGTATTGTTTTGAAGCTTTTGTTAAAATATAATATAAAACCAAACTAGGTGGGGGCTACGCCCCACACACACGCTAACTGTATATACTAACTCCAGGATCACACTGCAGTGAGGAAAAGGGCATATACCTTTTACTTGTCTTACAGTACTCTACACAGTGCCATATACACTAAGTTCACTTCAATGAAATGAGATTCGGTGAAATGAGTTTTCAGTAATTTGAGCTATCAGTGTTTTGGTCAGGTTGAATTCAAATTGTGTAAAATGAGCTTTCAATGAAACAAAGTAGATCCATATATGGATGTATATATATATATATATATATATATATATATATATATATATATATATATATTTATAAATACCATTAACTTTCTGCATCCTTTTACAGGAAAAACAAAGGGTAAGATATTGTTTTAGATTCTCGTCGTTAATGTAATTTAAATATATTTAAATGGTAAGTCACTGCAAGATAGTGACAGTTTAAAAGTATGGCCAAATCATTTTGGTTTACCTGTTAAAAGAAAAGAATGAAAAAAAAAAAAGAAAAATTGCTTTTGTAATTATTATTTTGTAATGGACTAGTCTATGTAGATTATCAAAATTAATCTGAATATCTTATAAAATAACAGCAGTCTATTTCCTTCATTTATCATGTTAACAAAGTTCAGTTATATTACAGCTGTAGACAGCAAATGCTATAATTGTATAATGCTGTGTGGTTGATGCACTTTGTTGCCTAGCCACTCTTTAAGTCCTTACTGATAGTTTGCGTAGCACATTTCTTTAGTTATGTGTTTGTTTATTTATTTATTTGTCTTTGTTTACTTGGAAAGTACGATTGGGTACTATCCATTTTCAGCGAAGGCATGGGGAGAAAAGCTTAATTTGCTTACAATGCATTATACTAAGTTCCAGTTAAACACAGAGTAGTTACATTTCTATTTACATTTATACACAAACAGTAGTTACATTTACACATTCTAAGATTTTACAGAGGTGGGAGTTACGGAAGAGAAAGCCCAATTGCAACTTAGTGGATTGTACAGCTTGCAGTTATGTATAAAACTGTTTTGTCATTTCAGTGAGAGGTTGAGAGTATTCTGTTTAAGGACAATATTTGGGGAGTATCATATGGCAAACACAAAGTCTTAACCTTGTGATGAACATGTGCAGGACCAAGATTGATTAAGATGTTGTTTAAGCAGTGGTTTAAAACTATTGAGCTTGTGAGAGAGTTTTTTTTTGTGTGTGTGGGATACTATTCCAAAGTTTAGCAACATATTGGGAGTAGAGTGAGTCTCCTGCAACATTATTTGACTTATTTGTAAGTAATAAGAATTTGTTAATGGAGTGGTGGTCCCTTGCTGGATAGTAGGGCAGTAATAAGTTTTGTAGTGCAGGGCATTTTTCTTGATGATGAATGACTTTTTGTGCTGCAGTTAGTTGTGAATATGTTGTATAGTTCAAGCCAGTTTAATTGCTTTAAGCTATGACAATGGTAGATCCTATGAGGGAGGTTGGTGGCAAATTTAGTTATTTTATTGTAGCAGGAGGCAAGTTTCTTCCTTTGAGTATTGTTTAAGTTTGTTAGGATAGGAGAGACATATAAGAGAGTTGGCAATAAGAAGGTGGTGGCTAGAGTTTTTCTTGCTGTATCTGTAAGGAATCGTTTGATTGTATAAAGGCTGTCTAGTTTCTGGTGTGTAGATATAATGGTGTGTAGTATATGCTGGTCCTATTTGAGACTGTCATCTATTATAATGTCTAGAAGTTTAATTTGAGTTACAGTTTCAGTGATAGTCATATTTGCTGACTTTATAATAAAAGATTAATTTTGATTTTAGCAACTTTTGAGGTAAAAAACAATAACTTCATTTTCTTGGGGTTGAGTAGATTTGATTCTTTGATCCAGGTTTCTACAAAGGAGAGAGATTTTTGGGTAATGTCCTGGAGCTCATTTATTGTTGAGGCCACACATATTAATGTTGAGTCATCTGCATACTGAACTCAACTAGCATGGGGAGTGGAGGTATGGAGGTTATTAATAAATATATTAAATAGGAGAGGACCCAGGATAGAGCCCTGAGGGACACCTGTAGTAAACAGTTAAAAGTATGAGTAGGCATATTGCCATTTAATGGCTTGTTGCCTTCCAGATACGTAACTAAGAAACCACAACAAGGAATACTGTAAAAGTCCTTTTGAGGAGAGTCGAATGAGCAGTTGCTGGTGCAAGACAGTATCAAATGCCTTTGACAAGTCTAAGAACATGGTGGACCCAAGCAGACCATTGTTTCTATGTTGGTTTATTATACTGGAAGAATGTAGTAGCACAGTAGTGGTGCTGTTCTGGGGCCTAAAGTCATGTTTTATTTCTGAGAGCAAGTTATTTGAGGTTACATATTGCATTAGTTGCACATGAATGCATTTCTCTAATATTTTGGAGAGGGGCTAGTGAATCACTATTGGCCTGTAATTATTAAACTCTGTAGATATGCCTCCTTTTAGCAGGGCTATGATGTAGGATTTTTTTCCACAGTGATGAGATGTATCTTTCTGCTATGGGCCTATTAATTAGTATGGATACAGGGAAGGCAACGATTTCTGTGATAATTTTTAGGTAGTCTGATGGTAGTTGGTCTACAGCTATGGAAGCAGTTTTTAGTTTAAGGAACGACTTCATTATGAGTGAGGCAGGTACTGGACTAAAACTGAAAAGCTCTGAGTGGTTTTGATTGGACAGAGATAGAGAGAGGGTGGCAGATGTATTAGTGTCTAAGAGAGATGATATTGATTGTATAAAGTAGGAATGGGGATAGAGACTGTCATATTGTCTGTTTTTGGAGAGGGAGTGGTGGTCTTGCCAGAATGGAGTAGTTTATTTAGTGATGACCAAAAAAGTTTTGGGTTGTTTTTATATTTGTCTTGTAGGTTGGTATAGTATGTTTGCTTTGTACCTCTCAACCTCTTACAGCAAGAAATCTGGACAAAGCCATAAATAATGGGGGAAGAAAGGCCCATAAATAGGGACAAATTTTAAATATTGCTCTTATGAGCTTAGAAAGTTGACAGAATAACAGGTTTTGTGTTAGCATGCATTTTCTGAAGGGTAAGAAGTCTGAGACTCAAATAGCTATTATTTTCCAACTTCAATCTTTAATGACTTGTTAATGATTTGCCAGAAAACCACAATTTTATGAAAAACAGACCAAAAATATGAGGCAAAAATCTGGACGTTCTGCAAAAATCTGTACAGTTGAAAGGTATGATTTGCTTATCCTGTTTGACATGGAGTTTTGCAAGGTTTCTAAGACATCTGAATTACTGGAAGGCATTTTGTGTTGTATTATTATACTAATTTTCTAGGCTTTATCCCTTTTTATAATGATTTTGTTTTTGTTTCTTTTGTCAGCCATGGTGCAGGGTTCGGCTTTACTCTTTTATTACATACTGGTTCTAGACTATTTAAGGTCTGTAAAAATATGTTATTAAAGTGTTCTGCAGTAGTATCTAGTGGTATTGTTCTAAGTACATTCCAGTAATATTGCTTTAGGGTTTCATTGAAAATGCCTTTGCTGAAATTGATTGTATTTTATATTTAATTATAAATAATATGTTTATCTAGGTTATGGTGAGTTCTAATGGCATATGTTAGTATGTGGTCACTTATGCTATCTGACAGGCAGCCTACTTTTGCCAGTTTGTCTGGTTTGTTTGTAAGAATCTAGTCTAATTAGAGTGTCTCCCTGCAGTTTTTATTGATTCTAGTAGGTGTGCTACTAACTGTCTGAAGTTCTTCAAGTTTATGGATTCAGTGGGGGTAGTGGAATTTATGAGTTGCCAGTCTATATTTAAGTTTCCAAGTATTATAGTTTCATGGTTAATTTATTTGGATATCCAATACAGGATGCTTTCAGTAGTTTCAATGTTATTCTCTGGTGGTACATAAACTGCTTTTAAACATCTAGTTTTCCTAGTGTTGATTTATAGGAATGTTATTAGAAGTTCAGCATTGTTAAATTTGGGTATTTCCTGTGGAAGTAAGGTGATGGCTAGGGAATTTTTATAGATGTTTGCTACACCACATGTACTGTTTTGTCTGTCATACCTGGGTATATTGTACCCTGGAGGGTGATCTCATTACCATTTATTTGTTTTTTTTAACCAGGTGTCAGTAGCTATGACTACATCAGGAGTGTATGTGACAAGGTAAGCATTTATGTCGCAGATTTAATTGCATGTGCTTTTTAGGTTCATATTTAGTAAGGTAAGTTTCAGTTCTTATTTTTTGTTGAGATGTATTAGGTGACTGGTGTATATGCGGGATGGAAGTAGTTGTTTTATGAACAATAGGACCAGGGGTGTGGTGAATATCTCTGCTATTTTTTTTCAATTTATATTTACAGAGGGAGGGGTGTGGCCAGTTATATTCTGGTCTTGGTTTGGTATTTGATCATAAATTTGGATACTTAGTTTTGAGATATTGATAACTAAATAAATCAGGTATGGTTTGTTTGTAGAGATAGGGTGTTATGGAGAAAGACAGTCTGGGAAGATGATGATATTCTTTGTGAGGATTAGTTGAAGTCCTAAGTATTTGAAGGAGGTGGATTTGATAATTGGTGATGAAGGCTAGTAGAGTGAGGAGGAATAATAAATTAATCTGAGTTAGGGTCATCTTATTTTACTTAGGTTTTTGTCTTTGCTGTAAATTAGGATTAGAAAGTTTTGAGAGTACTGGGTTGGTTGTAGAGATGTAATTTTTTTTTGCTCAAAATCTTTTATTAAATTTAAACACATGGAAATATTACAAACATTATAATGTAAGTTTTGAATAGAGAACTATATACAATATTTACATTTGGCCTAATATGTAATTTGATAGTTACAGGGGGCAATGATTAATACAGTTTGAGAGAGTCTTGGGTGGTAAACTAGAGTAGGTGTTACTATTTGGAGTAATTGATTGTTTTTCATTTGAAGGTAACTGATGGTATTGGTTTGAAGAATATGTGGGTGGTGCTATAGAAGTATAAATGTAGAGTAAGAGGTGGTGGGTGGGCATTGGGGATAGGGTAGGGTAGAGGAGTGCAGTGAGCCCAAACGTTAGCGAGGGTGAACAAAGGGAGTTGAAAACTTGGCAAAGAGACAGAGACAGAGAAAAGAAAAACAATCAGTGACTGAAGTTAAACAGCTACAAATCTGCTGAAGAGAGAGATAAGTAAAAGGGACAATGACATTTAAAAGGCCTCTGTGCTATTAGATGAAATTCTTAATTTGTTTGCTCTAGGACACAGTTTTAGTAGGAGAGTTAATCCAATATCACCCTGATCTGACTAAAAGTGATAATAGTAAAAATCTACACTTGATTATTTGAACAACTGTGCAATGTACGGCAGTTGCAAAGTCCAAAGACTACCCCAACTTCCACAGATCAGCAAAACAATGAGAAAAAGTAAGCCAGAATGGAGGAGTACAGTTCTGGAAAAATACTGGCTCAGAATTGGAAGTGATTACACAAGAAGAGAAATAAACTTAAGGGAGGCAGCGGATTGCTAAAAACAATAAATGGAGCACAGATAAAGGAGAAAGTACCAATATGACTGCTGTGGTCTAAGAAAATGGAGCTATTATAGTGGACAAAGTTATTTTAGGCTGCCATAATATTTATAATTTACATAAAAATATAGCTACAGACTGGTGTGCAAACTGCAGACTTCACTGTTACGTACATATCTATTTGCTTGCAGGGACATTTTTAGAGCAAAAAAAAAAAAACTAAATAGACAGTTGACAATGAGTCAATGTTAACTGTGCACAAACACTAGCTCAGAGCTGAAAGTGGTTTAATAACTGTCTTGGACAAGGATAAGAAAGGAAGGTGGAAGACCAAAGATAACTTCCTTGATCTCAAACATCTACCTTTACTATAAAAGTTCAGTGTAAAATATTTTTTACAAAAATAGAGAGAATGTTGTTGTTTTTGTTGTTGTTGTGTCTTTCGGCTTTTCCCAGTTAGGGGTCGCCACAGCGGAACTCCAGTCCACTAATGATTGGCAGTAGATTTTTACGTGTCGAGTTGCCAGCTCTGATGCACAACCTTCAACGAAGGTATGCCCATTCATGCATGTCTCCACACAGAAGACGTTTTAGCTGAGAATTGAACAGGACAACGTCTTACTGTGAGGTGACAATGCTACCGCAGCACCACCAATGTGAAGCAAAAAAAGTACTTTTTTGACTCCTTAGTTATTTCCCTCTTGAAGGCATGAGAAGGATGGATTTTGTTCTCTGTCTGACTTTAACAGATACTTGCATAGCCCAGTCAGTGTCACTAAGCAGTAACTCCTTGTTATGACTGACTTTGATAGTATCATATCAAGTTCTGCTTGTCTGTCCTGATATTAGTGTGTGTTACATATATGAGAAAGTGAAAGGTTTAAATAAATTTATTTATACAAAAGTTGTAGAAGTATAAACTAAATTCTGCTCTGTACATACATAGTGTAGGCATCTTGGTTTGGCTTACAAGCTGAGGTACAGTTTAGTATTACTTAAGAATATATAAAACCAGTGAATGGGGATATAAGAAAGGGTACCTGCGTATTATCGCAACCACATTTCCAAGCTGTGGTAATTCATTCAGTTTTACCAAAGTAGTGCTGTTAACCTTGATAGGGGTTGTGGGAAGTATGAAGTAGTAGTGTGTTACTTTGTGTATCAGGCAGAAAGAGGGATAACGGTCACCTTTTGTATTCATGGGTGGCGTACCTTTAGGACATAATTGTCTCTCTGAAAGGTAAATGAACAGATTTTTTGGCCAGTTGATCGCTATGAAAAAAACATAGTACAGCGTATGCAGAACAAGGTGTTGCAGGACCTAAATGCTTATAACGCAAACAGTTTATTTAGTAGGAACAGGACCCAAGTTTTATAAGATGGTTAGTACTGACAACAAATATTAGCATCACAACAATAACATCAATGGCTTAACTGGAGACACTAGCTGCAGTGTTTGTGCCCCTTTACGTGCATCAGAAGCAGAACGTGTGATAGAAAGTGAAGACATTCAAGGCAATTGTCACCTAGAAGTAGTAAATGCCAGAACTGGTAAATATTTTGCATCTACTACCTTTCCTTTCATTCCCCCAGTGGTATTCTAACTTTAGAGATCAATTATAACAGAGAGGGTGATGCTAAAAACAAACTGAGGGAGAAGAATTTTTCGAACCGCAGTCGGGGAAGAAGCAGGGTAAGGAAATGGGGACTGTTTTACCACAGAGTGTAAGTTGTAATGACTTTAAAATATACCATTTCGCAGATTTGAATGAAATGAACATCATTCCCAAGTTTCGCATCTTGGTTTTGGCTTTATAGCAAGTCATACAGCCATTTTAACTAACACCATTCCTGATGTAAAATTATATACAAGGCAGGCGAACTTCCAATGTGTGTTAAAATACGTGAATGTAAATAAAAGTTTCAGTAAGCCCTCTGCTTACAATCCATACTTCCATTACACCTTAAAAATGTTTGAAGTTTTATGTGAAACACAGATTACACAGACCTTAGAAGACAAGACGGAACATCCGTTCTTCAATTTAATGTCAGTTATCGCAGCTTGGAAATGTGGTTGCGATAATACGTAAGTACCTAAGAAAAAACTATTAAATGATAATATAAACAAAATGCACTTATTTTAAATACCTGATTTTTTTATGTGGAACTATTCATACTATATATCATAGAATCATAGGAGGTTACTAAGCTAATGTCCCTGGGGCCCTTACAAGCCTACCCAAGAGTTTATCCAAAAAAAAGAAACATCAATCAGCACCTGTCACCTCTGTCAATGAGGGACAAAGGTGGAATCCCTGAAACAAATTTGTGGTTTCCCATCCACTCATCAAGGTTGCACTTGAAGACAGTCAGTGAAGTAGTCTGTTTGACATGTATGGGAAGTCTATTCCAGAGATGGAGCAGCCTCTGGGAGACAAACCTGTCTCTCCAGCAGATTTTGTTGATGTCACATATTAGATTTAGGCCTTTAGAGTGGGTAATGCATGAGGTGTTAGACTTACAGATATGAAGTATCTCTAGTACAGCGGGGTCCAATATTGCCTTGTAGGTTAGACACAGATCACCTCTGAGCAATCTGTATGATATTGAGTAGAGCAATAGTGATTTGAGCCTGTTCACATAAGACAGGTGTTGGACACCATGGATTCTCTTTGTGAGGTATTTCTGTGGCTTTTCCAGTTGGTTCAGGTGTTTGGAGAGGTACATATCAAACTGGGCATTATACTCAATTACTGGCCTAATGAGGGAGGAGTACAGAGAGGTAATAACCTCCTTTTTTGTATGCAATCCCTTTACTTATGAAAAGAACCAAGAAAAATAATTTTCTGACCACTGCTGCTACATGATGGTCGAATGTGAGATTGTTGTCAACCTGAGTACCCAGATTGCTCACCACAGGTTGTGTGCTTAGGGAGTTGCCGTCAATCTGGTAATCAGTAGGGGCCGTGTTTTTGCTGAATGGTATGATGATACTTTTTTTGCATTTAATTTAAGGCCATGACTTTGGCATCAGTTGTGTGTTGCTGTGAGACCTTCTTGTAGTATGTTAACATCATTTGGGGAGTCAGTGACAACAACCAACTTACAATCATCTGCAAACTTCATCAGCCAAAAGCCCTTTGTCTTTGCCTGGACTTCTGAGAAGTAGATGCCAAACAGTAGAGATCCCAGGACAGATCCCTGGGGAACACCACTAGTGACAAGTCTGCACCTATTTTGACCTATTTGGTCCTATTCCACAAAAAGTTAAGAAATCCCTGGAACTGGAACAGAAATCCAAGCAAAGAACAAACAACTGACCAGGAAGCCAAAGACCACAGCAAATTAATCCAGCAATGGTAGAAACCACTCCATTTCACAGTTGTTGTGGAGAGAAACAACCCTTTATTGGTCAAACCACTGCAATTCATGTTTAAGTGCTGTGTTCTTAAAGGTGTACACACACACACACCAAAAAACAGTTGCCACATAAAACCAAGTATAAATGGCTAAAAACACATTTAGAGTGTCAAAATACTACAGAAAGACATACAAATTTTTAAATTTTGCTCAGACTATATTGGCTTTTCTTTTAAGTTCACTAGCAATGGAAATATAGTCATTCAGTCCAGGTAGATTTGCTGCATCTAAAGCCAGATGCTAATACATCTCATGATGTAGAAGTCTGTTTTCCCAATCACCATCAAAGGCACCTGCCCCAAAAAAGTGAACTTCTTGAAATTGGAACGCTGTTTTCCCAATCACGTGAACTTCTTGAAACTGGAGCATGTACAAGCATGCCTAGTCAAAACACTCTTCATGTCCCTTTTGGATATACTATAATTGTGTTGGTATATCCTTTTGTTGAGTGCATTTTTAATCTTACCAGCATAGAAGGCAGAGCATGACATACATTTTGCCAAGTAAACTAACCTCTCTGATCAGCAATTGAACTTACCACAGATGTTCATACCCCTATTTTTTCTATTAAGCCACTTTCATAGCTGATTTCAATATAAGTGCCCTGATGGCAGCATCCACATTTTGTCATAGTCCAAGAGTCACTTTGTCTGGAAACAACTGGTTTCTCCAATAGTCGTTTTATGTTAGGCTTGTTCTTAAAGGTGAATGAAGGGAAATCAGGAAGATTTTGTTTGAGTCCCTCATCACAGTGTAAGACTTCCCATTTTCTCCGCTCACTTTTTGGATGTCTTTAGAATGCAATGAGTAATGTAAAACCATATTGGTGTGGCCAAAAGAATCCTTACTCTCATTTGTCTTGTCTTTTGACTTAATATTATCAAGGCCATACCTAATAACAGGTGCGTGATAAGTTGACTTTTCACAATCACCTTCATTTGATGGAAAGGGTGACAGCTGGTGTATGACAAAAAATAATTACAGAAGGTGGGTTTCCTATAAATCTGTGTGTCCATACCACCATACTGGTCTTTCTTGATTTCGATGTCCAAGTAGTAGAGCTGAGCTGGGTCAGCATGGTGGGTAAATCTTAAAAAAGTGGTACTAGACTGCAGTTCATGTGGGTCCTATTGGTAAGCCAGTTAGCTACCCAGCTGATGAGATAGGGATTTACACCAAATTGCGTTAGCGTTTTGATGATGCTCGAGTGGACGATTGAGTCAAAAGCCTTGGCCAAGTCAAGGTAAGCTGTATGTACTGACTCTCCCTCATCCAGGGACATGGTGACAGTCTCAAAGAAGTCAACAAGTTTCAACAGGCAAGATCTGCCCCTAAAAAATCCGATTTGGGTGGAGTCAAGTGCTTGGAGATTGCCTATGTCCTTGTTTATGAGACCCATAATAATAAGCTCCATAGCTTTACAGATCAGACTTATCAAGCTAATGGCGTGATAGTTTCCTGAGTCAGTAGTGGTGCCACCTTTGTGCAAGGGGGTGACAATGGCAGTTCTCCACTCTACTGGAATAAAGCCTGTAATTAGGCTGTGGTTGAATAGGGTGCTGAATGGCAAAGCTAGTTCTTACTGGAGATGGTGCATAATACAGCCTGGGATGCTATCAGGTCCCATGGAAGCTGTGTTCTTTGCCTTGGATAGGGCCTTTAACACTTGATCTTCAGAGATGTAAGGTGCAGGACAAGTATTGGGGATGCTGAATGGGCCTTTGGGGGCATAGGGCGTGAAGTTTGCACTGAACCTATCAGCTTGCAGGTTGGCTAAGTCAACAGGATCAGTGTAAGTGGTGCTATGAAGTATTAGTTTGGAACAAACCTAGACTTTTCTGTGGAGGTTCCTGATGAATTGAAGAAACTTTGTGGTTTCTCTTTTGTTTCTGAGGCTAGTTTCAATTCATAAATGGCTTTGGAGGTTTTCATTAGTGATCTAATTTGCTTGTTGAGGCTGAGGAAGGAGTTTTTCCAATTTGGAATTTGTTCTTTTTACCCTTGGACAACAGTTTCTTCCTTTTATTATAAAGCCTGTTGATAGAGGATGTCCACCAGACAGATTTATGTTTCCTTGTGGAGCAAGTTTCAGTTCTGTTGGGTATGGCTGTGTCCATGCAGTTGTAAAAGTGCTTGTATACTGCACTGACGTACTGTTCAGCATAGTTGCCTGCGTCCTGTGAGGGAGGCGATGGTGTGAAACCACTGATACCCTCCCTTAGGAGGTTGTAGTCAGCTTATGTACCTTATTTTGGATGTTGAATAGACAGTGTTCATAGCAAACTCACATTAAAATGATCTGTCACATCTTCAATGCTGAGACTTTTGGGGATAATATTAATGGTAAAAAAAAGTTGAACTGTCCTACAAATTTGGTAAGGCATGGCTGAACAGTTTTATGAGCTTTCTAGTGAAATGTCTGTGAGTATTAGTTGTTTTGCACATCTATTTCATGTTGAGCAGGCCATGTTTTACATTGTGTGGGTGGAAGGTGGAGTGATGGAAGGTGGAGAGTTATAGAAATATAGGGCAACTGGTTTTGAATATTATTCTAAGTAACAAATAACACTTACACTAGGAATATCCAGGAAGAACTCATGTTCTTATACAAGGAAATTATACTAAATTAGCAAAGTGGTATTGGCAGCAATACAGACACACATATTATTTTTACTTTATTTACTCATTTCAAGAAAACTCATTTAATTCATTGCTTCCTACAAGAACACACTCATCAGGAAAGCAGAGTTTCTTTATATCCTATAAGAAGATAGTGGTCTTTACAGGAGACTTCCCTTCACTCCTGAAGCGATTATATGCACCATTGTTTTCTAAAGTCCTTGTACAGATGCATGCCTAAAACTAAGGTAGTAAGATGACATATACAGGCTGATATGAATGGTCAGTGTGGGGTTTGCAGAACTGGGATGATTAAGGAGTGTTTGCAAAATGTTAATGAACAATGTGAGACGTCTTCCATGTTTAAATTAATAATGCAAAAATGGAGTGTGTTACTGTTATGCTATGGGTGGTGTATGCAAGCACTAGGTATTAGTAACAGAGAAATAAGATTAAAATATGATGGGTTTTGTGAAGACATTCAAAAATATAAATGCTTTACTGGTAAAGCAGTTATGATTATTAGCCATATTTTTCATAACTGCATTTGTTTCATAAAAGACATGTGGCCTACATATGAATAAAATATGCCATCTACTATAAAGCATTAAGGCTCACAGTGCTGCCACTGATACTTGCCATCTAACATATAATAATAATAATATTGTTTTGTATAGATTTTGCAATATCATAAAACAGTAGTCAGTTATCCTGTCTTGTAATGTAAACAGACAGGTGAACAGCTCTCCCAGTTCTCCCACTGACATACTGGATCTGACTTGTATACTTACAGAGATATAACAGTTTGTTTGATTGTAACACTAGTAATTTGTGGCATATAAAATACATTTTTCTTTCTTATGCTTGCAATATAAACTCAGCATATGCAGACACACTTTTGATGCTAACACCAATGTATAGCCCCCTGTCTTTCAAATGACTTTCATGTTTTGCATTTTTTGTAACTTTCACCATTTATCAGATACCACAGATCTTATGAAGTAACCTTTCAATAGAAGATTCTGGGAAAAAAAGCTGTCTAGAAACCATTGGTTTCCTGGCTTAGAAGACTTCAGAAAGCAACGGTGTTAATTAGCATCCTGCTGTTCAAAACTGAATGAGTTAATATATAGAGATTTTTATTAATCATAACTTATTACTCTATTATTGAAAGGACTCATCATATAATATATTAATTGTAATTTCCTTCTAGATTACACTGCAATTTAGTTAGTAAATATTGGTTTGCTAGCTTATTACACCTCCCCACCTTAGAGATCACTTAACATCCAATAGTCTTATAATTCAGTTACTGTTGGCAGGGACATATATATGGATTTAAGGAAGTAGAGAAATAAAGTAAAAAGCTGTTAATAAGAATTTATTGAAATATATTAAATGAAGAAACACAATAAAGGAAATAAAAGAAAAATGAAACACGACATTTACTTGAGGAAAAGGGGAAATAAAAGATAAGAATTGAAAAGTAACAAGAAGGATATAGAATAAGAGAAGGCAAGGGAAATGGAAGAAAGAAAGCGTAAGAGGAAGAAAACTTTGAGAAAGTAAAAGGAGAGAAAGTGAAAAGGGGAATGAAATAAAAGAAAAAGAAAGAGATGGGAAAAAAGAAAAAGGAGGAAAACAGAAAAAGAAAGGGAAGAGAAGAAGGCATAGCAGAACAAAACAAAGGAATGGAAAAATTTGAAGAATACAATGTAATTTGTAGAAATCTATATTATTGCGATTTGTGCAAACAGCCAATAAAGAAGTGAAATAAAAAAAGCAAGAAAATGTCCCAGGTTTGCAGTAGGTCCATGAAGCTTCTCAGCTCAGAAAAATAACTTTCAAGTCTTCAGAAGAAAATTCGTCAGACTTACAGCAGGTCCAGGGAGTTCCCAGTGCACAGTGGTGAGAGAAGAATACCTATACTGTTGGTCTATAAGGAGATGAGTCATCCTAAGTACTTATTCATTATAAGATATGTTAAAGTGGAAATACACAATGTAAATCCTTCAGTACCAAAAGCTGCAAACAAGGGTAATAACCAGCAAGTAAGCTCAACAAAAGCTCAGTCATAAGGAGTTGTGATTTTTGAGTGAAATTTAGAGAAACAAAGGAAAGTAGTTGTTACTTCCTAATTAAGTCTCCCGTACCTAACTTATCTTTTTCAGATTCACATGGCAGATGGAGTGTATACTTGTAAGCACCAGTTGCAAGGCAAAGGGGCAACAAAGCACCAGTTGCAAGGCAAAGGGGCAACACACACACACACACACACACACACACACACACACACACTTTCAATCTATAGGCAATTTTGAGGGATTGTCACTTTACCTAATAGCATTTATTTGGAGTTGGCAGAGAGAAAAAAGTGGAATACCATTTGAAAACCCATTTGAACTTAGGGATGACATATAGGTTCATAGGTTCATAGGTTCATACTAGGCTATCTGCCCTAGGGCATTTATAAGCCTAGCCAGTGTGTGTGTGGCTTTCACCACCCCTTAGGATGAGAATACTATACCCATTAATTTGCTGTGCCTCTGTCCAGCAGTGATACAGAGATGATTCCCGGGGTAAACCTACGATCTCCCATCCACTCGTCAAGATTTCTCTTGAACAGAGTCAGTGAGGGGCTCTGCCTCACATGGACTGGGATTCTGTTCCATAGTGTAGGGAGTCTCTGGGTGATGAATCTGTCCCTCCAGCACGTCCTATTTATATCTGTGTTGAGGTTTAATACGTTATTTTAAATGAAAATGACAGTACATTGTGTATAAGAAGGATATCCTGTACAGAGCTGGGACTTTTTACAGAAGGCACCCAAGATGGAAAGCAAAGCAGAAAAGGAAGAGCAGACCGGCAACATTGCTAACCAATGTGCCATTGTAATACCTGGAATTGTTTGACACAGAAAACAGCTGAAAATGAAATTACTAATTAGTTTGTCTCGAGAGTCCTAAGGTTGAATAGGCAGCCAGTAACATTTTCATAGCTAGATGGCTTTAGAGAAGAGGAAATACGTTATTTTAAATGAAAATGACAGTACATTGTGTATAAGAAGGATATCCTGTACAGAGCTGACAATGTATTAAGATTCTTAGACCACAAAAGTGATCACATATCCCAATCTGTTCCAGTAAAGCAGTGCAGGTCATTGCTGCCACTGTGTCCACAACCACATTCCAAGCTCAGTTTATGTGCTTGTAATTCATTTTAAGCATACCAGATACGACATATTCTGTGTAACCTGCACTTGCTCTAAGTGATCAGGTTGTTGGGAGGCAATCCCTTGGGAACTGTATTATTGCTGCTACTATTATTATCATTATTATTATTATTATCATTATTATTATTATTAACAAACACTGTAGTATTCTAGATAAAAAGCCATTTTTGTGAAACAGTTAATATATTCTTCACACTGCTTGGAGATTCTTGCCTGGGGAGGGGATTTTGCTACTCCAATTCAGTACCCTTTGTAGTATATAGCCCTGCATACACTACCTGGACTGCTGCCAGCCCAGCCTCACACCCTTGACCTTAACGTTACTTACAGAAACTACCTAATGCTAGAACATCTCATTAGTAGCAAGATGCTGCCATTTCTGTTACACATCCATGTTGCGATAGAGATCTGAGTACTTTGTCTGTGCAGACTGATTGTCTCCTACTAACATATGACTACATAAGACCATACAAAACCAATAAACCAAAAAGCAGCTCAAAGCCCTTTATAAAATAATTCATAAAGCCTGGGAAAACTGAGAAAGAGATCACACTCTCCAGCAAACAGACAGTTCATAAATCTTAGAAATCTATCTAAAAAACAGCCACTAGGAGATACATAACCATCTTCCTAAATACTGTTCAAACTGATCTTCAAAGTAATCAGAAACAATAATTCTGGAACCTTATAAATCATGTTACATTCTGAAACCATTTAATAGACTCTCTTAGAACTGACATAGTCTCCACAACATTAAGATTCATGGCCCCCAATACTTTCTAAATGAATTTTCCTCCCTTCCAACCATGACTTATACAGTATTGTACTCCAACATCAGCTTATCAACTCCATCTTTTGACCCTCCTCCCTTTTTATTTTAAGCGGAATAACTCAAAAGATATTTAAATCTGATTAGATAAAATTCCTTCTAAGCCCTGTATGTGCAGATTGATTTCATGCCTGGTTTATTGTTCTGTGTCATGACTATACCATCTAACCTCTTACATGTCTACAATCTCTGTCTGACCATTTGAAAAAATGGTCTTAGTTAAACCCATTCACAAAACCTCAAAGCTATCAAAAGTCAATGATATTTGATTAACCTCTATAATATCAACACTTGGAAAAATTCTCAAAAAGTAATATACAGTGAGCTACTGAATTACTTTCAGACCCATAGGATATTCTCTCAGCATCAGCATGGCTTCTGGTCAGGTAGCCCTACTTTTTTATTTACTAGTCTTACTAGACTTTTCTATATAGCCTAACAGATGACATTCTCTAAAACATGAACAAAGGTTAACTTACTGTTCCTCTCTTCATCAACCTCACTAAGCCATTTCACTTAGTTGACCATTTCCATGTATTAAACTCTTAAAGTTAACATGATTCAGCTGTCTGATAGTTCAATGGTTCAGTGTATTCTTCACCAAGCACCTCTTTAAAGTTCAAATAGGGTTCACTCTTTCATCATCAGCTTCCTTTCTCAAGGCATTCTTTATGGATCTGTACTGTTATCAATACTGTTCTTCTTATTTATAAGAAAATGTCCTGTAGACATTATCTATCGCCACATCGTTCTTTATGTTGATGACATGATAACCTACAGATCAAGCCTGTCCCTTAGAAATATTAAAAATTTATTGTAGATAGACATCATCCTGCTAGCAAACTGGTTAAGCCACCACAAACACATACTCAACACAAAGACAACCAAGGCAATGTTATTTGGAACCCTCAAAGGATGATCACAACACTGAATAATTGGTCTGTTTCCTACATTATAAAGGTCAAGACAAAACCATTCAACACTACAAATATATGGGTATACAATTTGACTTCAGTCTTGTCTTTCACAATAACATACAACCTACAAAACAGAAAGAAAGAATTTTCCTCATACTAAGAAAATCTCGCACTTCTACATTAAAGTGGAGCCGCCATTGGCAAAGGTGTCCTTCTTCCCCAGGTAGAGTATGTATAGTAATTTTCACTCCTGTCTCAAAACTAAATCTTAGTTCACTTCAAACCACCCCAAAATATGCAGATACATTGCCCTCTTACCCTAATGACAGCATCATTGCTTCTCACTTTTAAAAGATAAACAGCTGCTTCTTTACTCTTTTTTGAAAGCCTGCTGTATAAACTAGTCAAAGAAAATTATTTTCCATACTTTGTCAGTAAATTATCTGAGAGGTTTATTCCTTACAACCTTAGATGCCTTCCTCCTTCTACCATCCAACTTACTAGCTCTCTAAAAAAACTGCAATCACCATGATCATGCTTTCCGTGTACTGGCACTCAAAATATAGGAAACTATGCCTCCACAAGTAAAAACCATAGCATCCTATTCAAAGTTTCATTTTGAATTTAAAACCTTTTTATTTAAAGTTTCACAAAGTAAATGCCTCAAAAATAGAGATCACCTAAAACATAAACTACACAAATCTCTACCTCCAGCTTCATCCCAAACCTATCATATGTACCAGTTAAGTCTGTCTTCTATTCCTTCTCTCCTTTTATTCCTCCTGTCATAACATTCCTCTGTCTTATTCCCTTTAGCTTTCTATTCACCATCCTTCTCTCTAATCTCTACAAACACATGTATATACTTTATATAGGTATGTTATTCTACTAACTACTTTTAAAACATGTAGTTTTTTTTTTTACCTGTTCATAATTGCCATAATTGTTAACTTATTTGCTCATGTTTATGAAAATAATGTAGTGGTTTTGCTCCTTTAATAACTTCCACAACTAAGGTGTTCATTAGTTCATGTGTATGACTGTTTAATTTCAGTTCCTATCACTTTTTAACTCTGGGTTGAACCTGAAAAAAGTCCATATGGTTCATAGTTCTATCCCAGTCAAGAAACAAATATGTTTATGTGCACTTGGCATTGCATCAGTGAATATAACTGTGGTGTGCTGACTGCTTTAAAAGCCTGTCTCCTAACAAAACAATTTTATATTAGTCAGAGTGACAGTATGTGTATGTTGTTCAGGTTGTAGCTCTTCTAGCCATATTTAACAAATGGCAGACACAGACACACATGTTGTCCACTCGTACCAAGCACAGAATAAAGTTATTTACATGTAATCTCCAGTACAAAATATATGAACCTCTAATGCAATTTTATCAAAACATGTATTGCATGATCTATTCACTGCTGAACTACCTTCACATAGCTTACAAATACCCATTTATAAAATTATAAATCTTTTTGAGAGACAAAATTTCAAATAAAAAAGCAAAGCCTCATAAGCATGCCCTTATCAGATTACTTACTTTCACTTCACGTGCTTCCCATTTCTTCTCCCGAAACTGACATTGTATATAATTGGCGTATTGTTAAGAGAAGTTCCTTGTTTATCAGGTGATTAATAAGAGCAAATATCTTGTATCACTCACAATCATTATTTTGAATCAGCTGTACTATACTCTGGGGTTCTGGCATTTAGATATAATGACAGGAAGAAAGGTTACCTGTTTTGTGGGAGTCTTATGTTTACAGGTAAGATTTTGCTGCAAGCCTTTATTCAATATTAATGCCTTTGTTCGTGGCACTTACATGTTATGTACAATTTCATTTATTTACTAAAAAATATGTTTGTTAAGTATAATTGGTTGTAATTTCAGCAGTGCAAATCAACTTTCAAAATATATGTTTAAGTTAATGTATTACATGCTTACATTAATACTCTGTTGAAACTATTACAGCAAGTTGCAAATTCTGAATTGGTGTATTAAAGGTTATCTGTAGGAAAAACAGCAAAAATGAGCATGTAGCACATTTTGTATGTTTTAATCTATTTTATGTCCTTGGCATGTCATAAATGTGTAGAACTATTAGCTGCATAATTAGCTGTCAGCTGTCTTTAAACCTGAAACTTTGATGTAAACACAAGACAATTATCAAATGTATCTCCCCTTCATCTACATTCCCAGCTGATCACATCTGTCAGGAATCTAACCAAACTTTAACATTCTGAGAAGCTAGCAGTATGAAAGACATTTTATTTTTAGAAACATGCATTGAAAAAGATTATTTCTATTGAAGTAGGTTTAGCAGCATAACTTATTAACCCTTTAGACAGAATGAAACAGTTAGGCTGGAAATTCCAAAACAGTAAAAGTTGAAGTGAGGATTTGATATAATGAGCCTGATTCCAAAAAACTTCCTCTCAGTCCAAGTGACCTGAGAGCAGGTCTTTTGGAATCTAGCCCCTGGTGTAAACCTGTTTATAGATAAGCCTTAAACCAAAGTAAGTCACTTACACTGAGAGTAACTCTTTTGGAATCTGGCCCAATGACAAAGCCATCAGGTGAAATTTGTTATGACCATATTTTGTACAGTTCTACATGTGAATTAAAATTGTTAGACTATTTTGCCATTGTGAAGTCTATATTTTTATTCTCTGTCTTCTACAAAGTTATAACTCTGAGTAAGAATTGTGATCACACATAACTATAATATTTGTTCACATAAGAATAGTAGTTATAGTCAGGTAAGACAGATAGATGGCTAGCACAATGGTGTTGTATAGTAGAAAGCCCATTTACATCTGTGTTGCCAAGGCTTCCATCACAGGAATAAGCTTGATTTGAAACAAAATGGCTTTTCTCCCTATATTGTGATGTTACTAAGCATTTTTTTTGGAAACCATGTATAAGCCATGCAATTTTGTATAAGGTAGGTAATGCAATTTAAAATGTACATTATCTTACATTAATGAGTTTATTGTATTAATATTTTATTTACATTTTGTTTCATTCATCCTTCATCCTTTAAAATCAAAACATCCAAATAACTGATTTACCTCTCATAATAAGACTAAGTAGATCTTAAGAATCGTGGTTTGTGAGATATACCATACAGATTCACTGAACTCCTTACTGTCCCACTTCCACAAAACAGAAAATTGAGAGACAACTGAGAAATAGGTTTTAGGAACACATTTATGATACAAAACATAGAAATGAGAACACACCACAAAATCATTAGTCAAACATTTTAAAAGATTTTTATTTTTTTTATCTTTGAAAAGGTGGAGAAAAATTCTAGGGTATAGCTTGGGAAAGTAGATTGGAATATAAGGAACCTTTAATGCTAGTAAGCTGCCAGATCTAAATATTCATGTTTCAATATTCAGTGTACTAAAACTGAGGTCGTACTAACTATAAAATAGTACACAATTTCTTTATTATTGCTTTTTTAATATGTGATTTTTAATTCATTAATATGTTACTTTTAATAATTATGTAATGCATTAAACAGTTTTTTTTTGGAAAACAAAAAAAGTCAGTTTTTTTAAATACTGTAAAAGTGCTTACATACTTTTATTTTCTTGATTAAAAGTTCATGAGTTAATCCGAACTCCAGTGTTGCTTGGTTCACTCATATGCGGTTTTGGAATTATTTTATCATTTTAAGTCAACCATTTCTCCTATCCGCGTTTGTCTTCTGTGTGATATAGTTTATTTTTTTTATTAACACATACAATGCACACTATGTGCATTTTTATTAAATATACTTTTAGGATGACACATTTTCAGATAATACAGTAACATTTGATGACTATAGTAATAATTGATGAAAGAGTTTTGCTTAGATTTATGGTTTTAAAAATACAACAAAAACTTTACATTTGGGGTTGGTTAATTTATATTATTTGACTTGTGACTAAATTTTTAAATGTTGGGGTTTCAGCATGTACTTTCATTCTGATGAAGTCTGAAAAATGGATGTGACAAAAGCACTCAATAATTCCTAAACACTGTTCAAGTTGATGTGGTTACATTGGAACCTGTTTTTTATTAGTTTATTTATTTCAACACCTTGGGGAGATTCCCATGTTTTTTTTATTGTTTATTGGCCACATACTGGTTGAAGACCAGATTGCCATCTACATATATTCCAAAATTCCTTACTATTGGGTAAACACTTGGGGGTGTTTTATCAATGGAGTAATTAGCTTGGGTGAATGATTTCCCAAAGGGCACTATAATGTATTTCTTCATTGAGTTTTAATCTCTTGCTTTAGCACCAGTCATTTCTTTGGGTTAGACCCTGTTGTGGGATGTTGGTGTCATGGGGAATCAACTCCCAATTTACAGTCATCTGTGAACAACTTGGTGTTCCAGAGGCCTTTGACATTAGCCTTGATATCCGAGAAGTAGATGCAAAACAGGAGACGGCCCAACATGGAGGTCTGGGATGCTCTACTGACAACCAGTCTCCTGGTGGAGATGGTCTTACCAATCCTGATGTCTTGGATCCTTTCTGTGATACAGACAACAATCTAGAAAGTTATGTAGGGAACATTTCCTTTCACCCAGTTTACAATATCTCTCAACTTGAGATGTGTTGTGAACCATATGTCCAACCATCTCATATACTGGTCCCAAATTATAGGTGCAGCTTTTAGTTTATTACATATTTACATCACCTCAGTGCATACTTCCTTAGTTATAAATACACCTTCCATCATCCTCACCTCATCCATAATTTTTCCATTGTCTGTCCATATTTATTTTCACTAACCTTACATAAATTTTCCTGCATTTAACTTCTAATTGTAAGTCACCACCCCTTTGAGCACCAAGAACTATCTCCTCTTCCTGTAATGACTGCATTATACCTAACCATAATAAACATGATTTAATAGCCAGTTTAATTGCCTAAATTATAAATATTTTCCTTCCTTCATGCCAAGACTTTCTGTCCCTCCCTCCCATCTTATAAGCTCCACTTACATTTCTCTCCCATGCTCTGTACATAACATCTTCTACCTTGTTCTGTCCCTTTTTCTCCATCTAATTCAGCTTTGTTTTGTATTTTAATGTTAGGATTCTTCCATGCACTCATGTATCTAATCTCCCTAAATGTCTGTCTTCCATATCCTTCTGGCTTCAATAACTCCAAACTCCTCTTTAACCTCTCACTCTCCCACTCCTCATCCCTAACCTCTACATCTTCCTGGGTATCTACTGTAAACACAAGCCTTGTTGCCTGCGAATACATCTGAAAGTTAGGCATATCCCAACTTTCTCATCTATTCTCCAGCTGTAATCTTTCTTTCACTGTCCTTCTATCATTATTCTTCCATACATACTTATTACAGCTCCCCTCTATCTTCTGAGCCCATTTTATATAGTGCCCTGGTGAGGGGGTGCCTAAACATTTATAACACCCTCAGAAGTATCATCATCTGGAAGCTTAGACTTCCATCCAAATGGCAAAAAAATCTTTTTTGCAGGGGCAAGCCCACCTGTACCCCCCACGCCTCCTGCTTATTTTATATATATATATATATATATATATATATATATATATATATATATATATATATATATGCGTATGTATGTATATATATATATATATATATATATATATATATATATATATATATATATATATATATATACTAACTCCAAGATCATATTACTGTAGGGAAAGGGCATATTCCCTGATCCCCACTGTACCGTGATCATGTGCTGGTAAAGCTGGCAAATTTCAATCAGCTGATATTTAATCAGCTGAACCAGCTCTACCAGAAATCGATGACTTTCTGTTTCGATGGAAGTTTGTGCACCTTTTCATCTGCACCACATTTGTTATTCCTACCAGCATATTGTATTTACTAAACCATCTACTCAGCAAGATGTTAAATACTCATTGTAATTTTCTTGCGCTTTCTAGTATGAAGTCCTCTAAACTATTATAGTCAAATACTTAACTTATTTCTTCCTTGGGATCAACTCCTCCTTTATACTGCCTGCCCTCATTCCTAGTTATTCATGCACAGTCTTGTTTCAGTTGTACTCAAGTAAGGCATTCTATTTGATTTCTTCAAATATCTCCCAAATGTCTACCATCACTAAATCTGGCTTATCTGCTGCTAGCATGTTATTATCTGTGAATAATTTAAATAATTTCCACTTACACAGAACTCTTTCATAACACTCTCTCTTCTCCTCTGTGCTAACACCTTTATTACAAAAACAAATAAGCTAGGGGACAATGGGTGTCTTTGCCTTACACACATGTTAGCCTTTAAAGCCCTCATCATTTACCCATTTACTAACAACCTCACCTCCATGGAAGCCATATGATGCTTTGATTTATCTCCTAAATCTTGGACCCACACCAGTCTTTTAAAACATTCTGAATAAAGAGTCCCACTCTAACATGTCAAATAACTTGCTAATGTCAAAGAAGATAATTCTTGCCTCTTCACAACTTTCTTGCATCTCCTAAATGACAAAAGTTCTCAAATGCCACCAACTCTCCTCAGTTGCCCTTCCTTTGACAAGCCCTCTCTATCCTGCCCCTGTAGTCTATGAAGAAGTCCTGTATCAACTTTTCAAGGACTGACTCTAGAATTTTGGGATCAACATTAATTTGGGAGATAGAGCTATACCCTTCTGGTTCAAGATTTTCTTGATCCCCCTTAGGTAGTATCACTAATCCAGCTCAGGCAAAAAAGGTCAATAGTGCCCATTCTAGTACAGCATCATTATATAATTCACATAATGTCTTACTTAATATCTTTCACATTTCCTATAAAATCTCCAGATAAACAGTCCCCTCCTGGAGACTTCCTTACATTCAAGTGCCTACACACCCTCTCGACCTCTCACAACTGCTTTTCCTTATTCAATTCTTCCCTACTCACTTCCCCTACCTTTTCAGCCTGCCAGTGGAATGAAGTGTCTTTCACTCTGTCTTCTGCATCCTTCCATGGTACTATAACCTGGTATATTTTATTGTAAAAGCTCCATGCCGCTTCCTTGATACCTTCCTTATCATACCTCACAACATAATCTTCCCCTCTCAGACCTTCTGTAGGCTGACTGATTTCTCTCTTTCAGCTTTTACACCAAAAGCCTTTCCAACCTCTTCCTGTGAACCCACCACATATCATCCTTATCTACTAGTCCTTTTCTAACACTGTAGTTTCTCTTTTTAGTATTTGGGTCTTTTCTCACAAGTACTTCTGACTATCTTCATTCCTCTCTCTCTCTCTCTCTCTCTCTCTTATCTAACCCCTGTTTGCTCTTCAATTGAAATTACAGTGTTTCACTTTATTATTCTCCTGCCTTGCCCTAAAACCTTCCATAGACATATTCCGTCCTTTCTAGTTGCTCTTTATAGGTAAATACAAGGCAATCAGTCTGCATACCATTACAAGCCTTACCAACAATCAGAGGTTAGAATCAAACCTTGCACCTTGTCTCTGGGAGGTGAAGTCTTTAACCATTATGCCAACTTGCAATGCTGTTAGAACCTCACCATACATACCTCTTGTCTGTTCCTTCCTTGGTTTCAACACTGTTGCCTCCAGCAATATCCTTTCACCTTTAGTCACCTTTCTTCAGATTTCCACAGCCATGGTTTACACTTACACCTTCTTTCTACTTCTGCATCTTCCTCCACCTTAACCTGTAACTTCACTATCATGATCTGACAAATTTCTATCCCCTATTTCCATCTTCCAAATCATGCCAGTTATTTCCTACCTTTCTGTTTGCCTTCCCTTGTAGAAAAAGTATTCTGCCTTTTCCTTATGTCTCTTCCTCCATGTATCTATCCATCCATACTCCCTCTCCCATCCCATCTAGATACTTGGGCTTTTCAGTTCCTCCCCAACCTCCCATATTGTTTATTCAGCAAATTATCTACATTCACATTAAAATTGTCTTCAATGATTTTATATTAATCTCTCTTCGGTGTACTACCATGCTTCATAGAAGTCCCTAAAAATTGTGGGAGTTCTCATTAGGGTGATAGATAGATAGATTAGATAGATAGATAGATAGATAGATAGATAGATAGATAGATAGATAGATAGATAGATAGATAGATAGATAGTGCCAATCTTCCATTTCATTCCAAAATACTCTGACTCCACTATTAAACATCACCCATTTGAATTTCCCTGGACATTACATATCTTTACTGTTAAGTTATTCCTCACCTGAATCATCAGAACATGTATGACTTTATCAGGCCAACTAGATAGAGAAGGAGTCACTGACTGTCTTGTAATGTTCAACTACAGTGTTGAAAAAACTCAGTGAAATAAACTCTATCAAATGAAATAAACTGGATAAGGTGCTTTGAAGTCTATGGTATGACCTTGGTGAAACAAAATAAATACTACCAGCAAACCAAAATAATAAAAAATGGCCACCAGTGGAACAGAACATGAGCTAAAGTACCCAGAAATAACAAGGGAGATTGATTTTCCATTGTTCTGGGAAAATACCAATAAACTCTGAATATGAACTGTCTAAATATTGGAAAAACACAGGATTTTCATGGAATTTGGCATCTAAAGCCAAGGTACTCATTCACCACAACCTGTATCTCTTCTCATATTTACTACTTATAACATTGACAGCTTGCTTTATGGATTATTCTTCACCCAGATTCTGTTTTCATTTTTCATATATAGATGCTATAATAAAGTCATGATAATAATGAAAATTACATGTAAGTGTTATTTGTCTAATGCCTGGATTGCATCTCATAGTAATGGATTTTCACTTCTTTTGAGAACTACATATCAGTGTCCCTGGAAATAATCATGATTTATACCACTTAAAAGAACCATATAACGTAACTTAATGCACCTCCAAAGTTTTTTTTTTTTAATTTTTATGTTTCAGTTAATTTGGAGATCCATTAGCTTATTTATTAGCTTGCAGCTCAGCTGACATCCAGGCCAGCAGTGCTGAAGGGCTGAACATATCCATGTGTGCTACCTGCTTGTTCCCTTTGGATACTGATGTCTCCTACTTGTAGCTGTATGGACACTCAAAGACTATGTAACATTTTCCCTTGATGTAAGCTTTACCAAGCTAAAAATTGAAATACTGCTCTGGCTCCCTCCAAATAGCCCCACCCACCCCCAAACCATATGCATCTTTTTTTTTTTTACTTTCCTGTGGTACCTCTCTCCTTCTCTGTTTTCAGCATCATAGCAGTGACCTTGGCTCTGCTCCTATTTTCAGCATTGCAGTGGTGACCTTGGCTCTGCTCCATACTATTAGCAGTAACATGCTAGATAGGCAACCAGTGCAAGAACTGGAAGTTTGCCAAGTCTTCCACAAATATCTTGCAGTCTGGACTATGTGCCTTCTGGGATGGGATCTTTCATACTTCTAACTCCTGGGAATGCAACTATCAGAAGAACCTCACCAGTTTTGGGTCCTTGGCCTTTTAGGTATTCACAGTTATATTGCTACTGTTCTCCTCATTGTCATCTCTTACACCAGAGATAATCCTTGCAGCAACTTACACTCCAGTCTGTCTCCACCTGGCTAGTTAATCTATAGGTTTTCCAGGGTGTTTGTTGAGGTTTCCTGGTCCCCAGAATCTGAGATCCCAATGTAACCCTTATTGAAATGCCATTCAATGTGTGTGTGCTTTAGAGGATGACAAAATGCCACTGTTTTCTTTTTTTTGGACCTCTGGTGGCTTTCATCCACCTTTTTTGCAATGGTTAAAGCAGACTTTATTCTTTAACTTTACTATAACCACATTTCTTTTTGCACAGCCACTGGGGATGCACAAGCCAGTGCATTTCTTGTGCCGGTCCCAAGCCTGGATAAATGGGGAGGGTTGCGTCAGGAAGGGCATCTGGCGTAAAATTTTGCCAAACCATACATGCAGAAAACAGTACAGAAATAGTATTAAAAGGGTACATTTTGTTATTGATAGAAATCCACCTCAGTTCCTTTCATAGGTTCATAGGTAGGTACTAGGCTATCTGCCTGAGGGCATTTATAAGCCTAGCCAGAGTGTGTCAGCTTTTGCCACCCCATTGATTAATTAACTAAGCTTCTGTCAAGAAAAGCCAATGAAGTGATCCCAGGGGTGTATTTTCTGTTACCCATCCACTCATCAAGGTTTCTCTTGAAAAGTGTTAGTGAGGGGCTCTGACTTTAACCCCAGCTCTTACCCATAACTTTACCTTTAGTCTTGTAGTTGATCTAAAAGATCTTTGCACAATACATATGGATGGTCCTTAGAGCTGCCTACCTTAATCCCATTTCACTTGTGTTACTTTAGCATTTTTACTGTCCCTTTGATCTTTCATGTCAACTCCAGAAGACCAGTGCCAGGTATGCCCCGGGTGGTTTCTATGCACTCCAATCTATGGATCTTCAAGACAGGATTGCATACATCAATACATACAATATCATTAACTACTCAGCACCTAATAAGTCCATGATTAGCTGAAAATTCTGAGTATGTATGAGGCTGCGTGTGTGTGTGTGTGTGTGTGTGTGTGTGTGTGTGTGTGTGTGTAAGGGAGTGAGGGTGGGGACAGTCATACTTGCACCTTCTTCTACACTAGCAAACAAATCCTGCAACATAGGGTCAGGTGACATTAGCCACCAGGGATAACTTTTTCCCTGAGCAGCTTCCTACCATCACCCAAAATGATACCACAGTACAAGCAGAAAATGATTGATTTTAACAACTGGCTACATTTCTAGTGTCATTCTAAGGGGATCCAGTATTTGTCTATCTGGGATGACATGATTGACAGACCTCGATGCTTTGCCAAAGATGGCCTGCATCTGTCACCCTTGGGCTTCCGGATACTGGCCAAGGCTCTTGCCACCCCTATAGTGCCTTTTTTAGGTGGTGTTCCAAAGACCAAATTACCACCATAACAGCTACAAACAAATGCAATCTGAGAGTCATGCTGCTCAGTGCTAGAAGTCTAAATCTCAAAATGCACTCACTCGAAGCACTCCTTAAAATGGAGAACATCGACATTTGTGCTGTAACAGAGACCTGATTCAAGGCAGAAGAAAGCACCCCTGCACTACCAGGCTATAACTCATTCCACACCTTTCGGCCCCAGAATGTGGACCGAAGTTCCAAAGGCGGTGGTTCTTCCATATTCATAAAGAATGAGCACACCTCCAGACTGGTAGCCCAACATAACACATCAGAGATATTTCAGGTGCAGCTAACATTGGGTAAGACAGCGATTCGGATTGTAGCCTGCTATAGATCCCCAACCATGTCCCAAGACTCACACTCCACTTTTCTAAGCACCCTGGAGAATATTAGCATCCAATCTAACACTCTCATACTGGACGATTTCAACTACCCCTCCATCAACTGGGAAAACTACTCAATGTACCAATATACTTGCCCAACATTTCCTGGAATTCATTAATTTCAATGCCTTGGATCAGCTCATTATTACCCCAACTACAGGTAGCAACATCCTTGACCTGGTCATTACTAACATGGGTGACCATTGCTCTACACCAATAGTCAACTCCTCCCTGGTTAGATCCGACCACAAACTAATCACCTTGGAAATACACATCCCTCCCATTCACCCCGCAAAGATATCCACCATGAAAAACTTCTCCAAAGCTAACTTTGGGCTCCTAAAATCAGAGGTGGCTAACTGCACAGCAGCCATGCAAATGGAGAATAGTTGCATGACCTCCGAATCATACACCAGTGCACTGTATGAACACGTACACAAATGCATGGATCTCGCCATACCCAATAGAACCAAGATGATCTCCTCCAAAACAGAAAGCCAGTCTGGTGGTCCCCTGCCATAAACAAACTCTACAACAGAAGGAGGAAGCTGATGTGGAATAAGGTGAAGTCCCAAGACTGGAAAAACTCCCTTATAAGCCTCAACAAAATGTTGAGATCCCTCATCAAATCCTCTAAAGCTAGCTATGAAAACAGAATTGCAGCAGATAGCAAAGACAACCACAAGGCCTTCTACAATTATGAAAAGAAGCTCAACGGCAATACCGAGATTTGCTCTGAGCTAGTGCACAATGGTACCACCTATACCAAGCCAACAGATATTGCCAATATACTGGCTGACAGATTCAGTGCCAAGTTTACCACTCTCTCCCCCACCAAAAGATCAATCACGATACCAGTAGATTGCCAGGCACCCAGCATTACTGCTGCACAGGTTAAAACAGCACTGTCCAAGGCCAAGAATACAGCTTCTATGGGACCTGACAAAATCCCTGGATGTGTTCTACATGAACTACAGAGTGAACTGGCACCTCACTTGTGTGCCCTGTTCAATCACAGCCTCACCTCAAGCTTTGTCCCTACCAAATGGTGCACTGCTACAGTCATCCTCTCCGCAAAGGAGGAGTGACTGCAGATCCTGGGAACTATCACCCCATTTGAATGATGAGTCTGATATGCAAAGCTATGGAACGCATCATCATGGAACTAATAAACAAGGATATAGGCAATCTCCAAACTCTGGATCCCGCACAGTTTGGTTTTGTGAAGGGTAGCTCATGTCTGCTCAACCTGGTCAACTTCTTTGAGTCAGTCACCAGAGCTGTGGATGAAGCCAAGGTGATTCATACAACCTACCTTGATCTGGCCAAAGGCTTTGATACCATTCCCCACTCAGAAATCATTGAAAAACTCACTAAGCTAAGCATCTACCCCTCTATCACTAGGTGGGTTGCAAACTGGCTCACAGATAGAACCCACAGTGTGAAAGAAGCTGACTCCAAGTCAGACTGCCGACCAGTCACGAGTGGAGTCCCACAGGGTTCAGTTCTGGGTCCTCTACTGTTTAGTATCTACTTCTCTGAAGTCCAGACCAACATGAAGGGACTCTGGCTGCCAAAGTTCGCAGACGATTGCAAGTTGGGAGCTATTATCAACTCCCTAAGTGATGTTTACATCCTACAGAAAGGCCTCTCTGAGACCAATGACTGGTGTCAGAACCATGGCCTTAAGCTCAGTGCCAGAAAATGTGTCATCATCCCTTTTGGGAAAAATCCAGTTCCCATGAATTACCACAGCAATGGTAGTCCACTGAACACAGAATGTGTTATAAGAGATCTGGGAAAACAGGTTGACAGCAACCTCTCTTTTGAGCACCATATTGCCACTGTGGTCAGAAAGTCATTCCATGTGGCACATTTATTTATTTATTTATTTATTTATTTATTTATTTAAATTTGTTGACCGGGAGTGTCCGACTGGACATAGGTCCATTTTCAGCGGAGGCCCGGGGAGAAAAGCTCCACAGTTGAAATAAACAGACAGTATTTACATTGGATTACATAGTGATTAACAATTTACATAGCAATTACTTACAACATATTTACAGATGAAGAACATAGTACATCAGTAGACAACTAGAATCTTTATCTGTGAAGTGCATACCAGACATTAACAAATGTTACAAGAAGAAGAAGTTCGTGCTGTATAATAAGTACTGGCTTATGAGCATCTGAGCTTGCTATAATCAAGGTAGTTAGTGGAGTGGAAAGAAAGGTCGTGGTTGGATGGGGTGGATGATATTAGAGTGGGAGTTGCAAGGGCATAGCCAGCATGTTTTTAGTTGTGCTTTTAGTGAAGTTTTGAAGTGGGTGCATGATGGTATGGAGGTAATTGTGGGTGGGAGTGAGTTCCATAATTTGGCTATGGCGCAAGAGAATAGTGCTTCACCAGCAGAGTTATTGGCTTTAGTGATCTGCAAGTGATTTTTGCTGCTGGATCTTAGTGGTCTGGTGGTGCAATAGGGTTGGAGTAGATTTTGGAGGGATGGGACATTTAGTGGATGGTTTACTAGTTTGTGGGCGAGTGAGAGTTGATGCCATTGAAGGAGGTGAGGGAGTTCAAGCCAGCCTAGTTCAGCAAGTGAGAGACAGTGGTGACTACGGTAGGATGCCCCTGTGGTGAATTTGGCGATTTTGTTGTAGCAGGTCTCTAGCTTGTTTAGATCACATTGTCTTAGGTTGGTATATATTGGAGAGGCATAAAGTAGGGGGGAGATAAGGTAGGAATTTGCTATTGAAATCTTTGCTGCTTTGGTGAGAAATTGCTTATTTCTGTATAACGCTCCTAGTTTTTTGTGGACTTTTTTTATAGTCATGGATATGTGAATGCCAAATTTTAGTTTATTGTCTGTTTCCACTCCTAGCAATTTGGTATGTTCAGTTGGGTATATAGTGGTGTTGTCTTTTGCCGTGATGTTAAAGTGAGAGTTGTTTTGAGTATGTTTGGTGGGTTGGAAGATGAGTAGTTTAGTTTTGTTTGGGTTGAGTATTAATCGGACATCGGATAACCATGTTTCAACAGAGGAAAAGGCTTCCTGTGTGACTTTTTGCAGTTTTGGTAGGGACTGGGCTGAGAGATGATGGTTGAGTCATCTGCGTATGTATGAGTGTGCCATGTTTGGTGGCAGATGCTAGATTATTGGTGTAAACCGAGAAGAGTAGCGGTCCAAGGATGGATCCTTGGGGTACCCCTATGGAGACAGGTAGTTGGGGAGATATGTCATTCTGCCATACAACGGATTGTTGGCGGTCAGACAGGTAACTCTGAAACCAGTTGGTGACTGATTGTGAGAAGGACAGGTTATTGAGGACATAGATACATTGTTTGTGTGGGACCATGTCAAATGCTTTAGATAGGTCTAGGAAAGTAGCAGAGGAGAGATAGCCATTGTTTTTATGCTGAAGGATAGTGTTAGTAAAGGAGAGTAAGGCAGTGGTGGTGCTATGGTTTGGTCGGAAACCATGCTGAGTACTGGAATAGAGGTTGTTAGTAAGGAGGTAGTCTGAGACCTGAGAGTGCATGCATCTCTCTAGTATTTTGGAGAGAGGAGAGATAATAGCTATGGGGCGGTAATTGGTTAGTTCTGTGGAGGGTCCGCCTTTGTGGAGGGGAATTATATGTGATACTTTCCACAGTATGGGAACGTAACTTTCGGACAGAGATCGGTTAATCAAGATGGATAGTGGGTAGGCCAGAGCATCAGCTGCGATTTGTAGGTATTCACTTGGGAGGCTGTCTGCTGCTAATTTGGTGGGTTTAAGTTTAGTTAAGAGTTTTTTATGTTGGAGGTAGGTACAGGAGAAAAAGAGAAGGCAGTGGGGAGATTACTAGTTGAAGGTGTGGGTTAGAGGGGAGGGGGGTTGTGTTGTTTAGCTAGCGATAGTATGGTTTGGGTGAAGTGTGTGTTGAATGAGGAAGCAATATTTTCTGAGGAGTGAGGGATGTTAGGAGGGGGGTACTGACTTTACCTTGGTGGAGGATGGAGTTTATGGAGGACCAGAATTGTTTGGGGCTGTGTTGTGAGGAGTCTAGGGCAGACTGGTAGTATTGGGATTTGTCCTGTTTTATCAGCTTTTTGACTCTATTGCATAGTTCTAGGAGGGTTTTGGTTTTGCGCCAGTGCTCCCAGGCTTTATCCCTGTTTTTCATTTCTGACTTAGTGGTTTTCTGTAGCCATGGGGAGGGTTGTGCTTTGGTTCTGGAGAATCTTATGGGGGCATGGTAATTAAGGATGTTCAGGAAGGTAGTATTAAAAAATTCAACTGCATCATCTAGACTGAGGTACTTTAAAGGATGCCAGTTACATTCTTTGAGGGATGAGATGAATGTGAGTGGGTTAAAGTTTAGTTTTTTACGTATTTGACGGTAGATGACAGGTTTAGCTTGGTATAGGTATTTTTTTTGTAGGAATGTTGGGGAGTGATCACTGAGGCTATCTGATAAGCAGCCTGTTATATATGACTGGGGGCTCTTACTGACTAGTATCCAATCCAGGGTAGTGTGCTTGGTGGAGTTTTTATTTATCCTGGTTGGTGACTGGACTAGTTGAGTGAAGCCATGAAGGTGTACATGATGGGTTGGATTGTTGCCAGAACAGGATTGCCAGTCAATATTGAAATCACCTAAGATGATAATTTCTTGGGGGAGATGGTGGGTAGACCAGCTGAGGAGGTTTTCTAGGGTAGGAATGTTTTGGCCAGGTGGGAAGTAGCATTCAATTATGTTGATGGTTTTGTTTTGGTTAATTTTGAGGTTGGTATATATTATTTCTTCATTGCCTATTTGTGGAGCTGATGATTTTAAGATCTGGATGTTTAGATGCTGTTTAAATATTATAGCTACACCACCTCCTTTTTTGTTTAGCCGGTCTACTCTTAGTATGCCGTAACCTGTAGGGAGTATTTGCTCACTGGTAATGTGAGGTTTTAGCCAGGTTTCTGTCGGGATGACTATATCTGGGGAGTACAAGTCTATGGTGGCATGGAGTTCATGGACTTTGTTGGATATACTTCTAATATTTAGGCATAGTAGAAGGAAGTCACTTGGCTTTCTATTGGCTGTAATATGGGAGAAGTTGTGGTTTGTAGTCTGATTATGAAGATTGGGGTTGGAGATGGTAGAGCCAGGGTTGGGGTGGATGTCTCCACTTAGGGCTAGTTTTGATAAGCATGAGATTATTAGTTTTCTCAGTTTTTGAATGTGTTTGATTATAAGGGAAACTTTATGATTGTGCTCTGTGGGTAATAGGTATGGCGGGAGGGTTACTATGTTAAGTTGTAGGGATGCTTTATGTTTGAGTAATATAGTTGGTAGAATATGTGGGGGGTGCATAGGGATGGTTCTTGAGCTGGTGGGAGGGGAGCTGAGTGTGGGTGAGACATGAGTGGTGGTGTGAGTAGTAGTACAGTGGTAGTGGTTGAGTGGGGGAATGATGGAGCTTTGGTAGGATGTAAGATATGCAAGGAGAGTGCATGCAGTGAGCATAGGAAAGGTATGCTTGTACATGTTAGTTGAGGAGGTGTGATAGTAGTGGGAAGATGGAGGAGGTAGTGTTGGGTTAGTGCTGTGGTTGGCTATTAGAAATATGTGAGGGGTTTGAGTTTAATAAAGGTGAGACCACCGGGGGCGGGAGGGAATAGGGGCAGGGTGGGGAGCAAAGCGGGTACAGACCCTGTTAGTTGCTCGTATGAGGGGCTGGAAACAATCACAAAGTAAAGACAAGTATGTGTTAAGAAACAATCACAATTGACCAAGGACTGCTCTGAAACTGTAAGTCATTTCTTAATTTCTCAGGTGGAAAAACAGGATAACCTTGTATCAGTAGGCTACTGTGGTCATAGTTTAAATTTACAAACACACAGTATTGATCAGTTATGGATACTATTTGCTAACAGAAGGGAATAAGAGAAAGTGGAAGATGTGTGTGTGTGTGTGTGTGTGTGTGTGTGTGTGTGTGTGTGTGTGTGTGTGTGTGTGTGTGTGTGTGTGTGTGTGTGTGTGTGGTGGGGGGGTGGGCTGCTTACAACCAAAGCAGAGTGCTCTCCAGGGGAAAATGAATATTGGCTCAAACAGGTAGACAAATACTCAAAGTTAACTGCAGCTGTTTGCAGACAGTTCAGACCCAGACTGCACTTTTCTTACAAGAATGTTAAAGGTGGTACCACAGTTGAATACTTAAGAGTGGTGTTAGGTCTAGAAAAGAAGAGTACAGAGAGGAGTAAGAACTTTTGTGATGGTAAATATATATTATAAAGATTATAAAAAACACACTGAGCAAATAGCTACCGCATGCAGGACAATGCCATGCACCAACTACTTAGTATATGCAGATACTGAGCCAATTGGAAGAACATTAGAAAAGAAACCCCAAAGAGTAATGCAGTCACAGATAAAAATATAGCAAGCAGCAATCTGTCGTGGTTCTCTAATGTGATTCTATCCACCAGTAACAGCACAATTATATAGAAATAATTAGACACTAGTATGAGCTGTCTACACACAACACAATTACATGAATAACATTAGTGAACAAGGTGCAGCTATGAAAATATACCACACATACTATTATACTAAAAACAAATTGGTGCATACAAATGCTAGCATGCCATAGTAACATCTAATAATAAAGCCTAAATCATATTAGATGTCTAACACAATTCAACATAAACATATACAGTTGTACAATGTCTAATACAATTCAACAAAAATAGTCATTTACAGCTGTAAAACACTTACTGGAGAGACACTGAGTCTTCATGGGGCCTGTAGCAGAGTGGATTGTAGTTTTAAAAATGCTGCCTGCCACAAGTAATATTTATTAACTCTGGGTAACATCTCATTACTAAGGGATTTGCATCCAGGTAGAAAGAGGTAATTGTCTCCCTCTACTCTTCCCTCATTAGGCCAATCATCGAATACTATGCTCCATTTGGCATGTACCTCACTAGACACTACTACTACTCAACTAGAGAGGCCACAAAAGTACCTCACAAAGAGGATCCTAGGCCTTAAACACTTGTCCTATATGGACAGACTAAAAAACTCCAACTATTCTCTGTCTCATATCGACTACTTAGAGGTGATCTCTACTTGACTTACAAAGCCATGTCTGACCCAGCTCTGTTAGAAATGATACATCTAAAGAAATCTCAGTCCTTCCACACCACATGCTCCAACCTCAACCTCATTACCACAATCAACAGAAAAAGCTGGAGGGACAGGTTCATAACCCAGAGACTGCCCATGCTATGGAATAGAATTCCCATACGTGTCAAACAGAGCACCTCACTGGCCCTCTTCAAGAGAAAACTTGATGCGTGGATGGGAAATAGAAAATTCATCCCAGGGATCACTCCAGTGGTTCTTTTTGACAGAGGCACAGGGAACTAAGGTTGTGTGGCACGATGCCAGGGTAATCCTATGGGCTAGGCTTGTAAAGGCTCCAGGGCCATTAGCCTAGTACACGCCTATGAATCTATGAACCTATTTATGTCATATTAGCATATATTGCCATGAGGAACACTAGGCATCAGAGATAACCTTTTAATATAATACCTTAACAGCACATAGGGTCGGGGGGACACCAGCCACCAATGATAACTTTTAAATATTGTGCCTTAATGGCATAGAGGGTTGGTGAACACTGGACACCAGGGATAACACTTTAAACATCTTGCCTTAATGACATTTAAACATAACAGGAGTCAGGGGAAACACTAGGCTACATGGATAACTCTAGAATATTGTGCCTTAATGGCACATAAACATAACACGGGTTGGGTGAGAACACTAGACACTAGGGATACTCTAAATATCATGCCTGAAAGACAGTTAGAAAACAAAATAAAGTCAAAGAACACTGGAAACAACAGATACTATAAATACTGTGCCTTACAGGCACTAAAGTACATTCAAACTCTGCACACTTCCACCAGAGATATTAGCCTCTGTGCCACCATTAAACTATACAGATAGTATGAAATAAACAACTAAAACTGAAAACAAAATAAAATAGAATCAGGGAAGAGCTTCAAATCCTGCACCTTTGGCATAATAAACAGCTACATTAACACGTTACACCAAATGATAACATACAGATTCATATTTTTTTCTCATATGATGAGGATCACAAGCATTATTCCAGGACTGCAACAGTTTGTGAGTTTTGGGGGAGACTGACAGAGCACCTAGGCTTAGCTCTCAATGTCATAGCATAAGAAATTTAGATAAACTAAAAATAATGGTCGAACAAAGATCCCAATCAGTAGGGAAGAACACGAGACACCACCAGAGAGATTTTAGAAATGTGACTCAAGGTGACTTAAGTTAATAGAAGAACAGGTTGGCACTGCACTGCACTGCAGTGTCTGCACAATAAGAAGTATAAAACTTTAATGCCTGTCATTATTGACTGACTGTAATCATCCATGATTTCTGGGAGCAGGAAAAACATATAAGGAGATACCAGGGACATTCTGTTAACTCAGGGAAAAGTAAGGGGTATGTGGCGTATCTGTATAAGTGTTCTGTGTGTGTGTGTGTGTGTGTGTGTGTGTGTGTGTGTGTGTGTGTGTGTGTGTGTGTGTGTGTGTGTGTGTGTGTGTCTGCGCGCGTGTGTGTGTGTGTGTGTGTGTGCGTGCGTGCGTGTGCGTGTAACTGTGTGTTTGTGTGTGTGTGTGTGTGTGTGTGTGTGTGTTGGGGATGTCTGTCTGCCTGTCTGTCTGTGTTTATCTGTGTGTATGCATGTGGAAGAGTGAATGAGTGGGTGTGCTGGTGTCAATGTGATACATGGGTTGCCAGGATTAATTACTGTAAAGAACATGCTGATCTGCACTTCTAGTGGATAACAGCACTTTAGAGGCATGCAGATTAGCAGATAATGAGACCTTTCCTCATTCTGGTCAATGTGCATCTGAATCACAAAATACCACACTGAGGAAACAATCCCTTTTCAATACAGCCCTTACAGCAGAAACTGGTATTCTTCCTGAATCCTCAGGATTGTGAAAACTTTTCAACTGATATATTTCCCACTTTCAGTTTCAGCTCCTTTTCTCAAATCTGCATCATTTGATTTTTTCAGTCTATCCTTTTTTAGAAGCATTTTTTCAGATTTTTATTTATGAAGTCATAATCTCCTTTATCCTGAGAACTTCTGGGGGTATATTTTAATGCAATGTATCCTTTTTATTTATTATAATCACTAATATCTGGTCTCATTTCTTCTGATGTTGTCGTATTCATGCATATCTCTGGCACATGTACTAATCAATGGGAACTATAACAAAATACAAACAAATACTATAAATTAATAAAAAATATAACCCCCAAAAATCCTGTACCACTACAGGTCAAAATAAAGTAATTGTTAGACAGTGCAGAAAGTAAAAGAAAAATCCTTTCTGCCCTGTTGCACAATCTCGCATGCTAACTTCCAGAGAAATAAAACACACGGAAAACATGTTTCTGGAATAGGGCAAATCCTCCTGCACCCCACACTGCTGCACCCTCAACTATATTAGTTCTAGAATCTCACAACAGTGAGGAAAACAGGTACAACATATGTGATCACATGCACATTCGTTCACATATATACACTGATATATAAACACATATATAGTATATATATATATATATATATATATATATATACATATATATATATATATATATATATATATATATATATATATATATATATATAGTGCTATTCACTTTGTCAAATCATCTGTTAATCAACAGAAAGAATGACAGTAAAATCCAGTTGTTTTTTTTACCTGCACTGAATTTGTAAGATTTCAGTTGAACAGAGCATTGAATGTTTGAGGGTAAGGTAAGTGTGGGTTTGGGGAAGTAATATCAAAACCTTTAGAGATTTTGACGGTTTTGATATTGGAGGTAGGAGTGTATGTGCAGCCATAGGTGGATTAGAGTTAGCATAGGGTTAAGTGAGAGTATATAGTGTAATACATATGTGATGATGTGTGTGTGTGTGTGTGTGTGTGTGTGTGTGTGTGTGTGTGTGTGAGAGAGATTGCATGCCTCAACTATTTTGATTGGTGCCAGTGTTACGCAAAGGGCTGTTGAAAGTTAAGAGGCAGAGTTAAGGTTAACAGGTACATACAAACACACTTGCAGACACCCACATACACACACACACACACACACACACACACACACACACACACACACACACACACACACGCACACACACACATGCCACAGACATACACACACACATACTGACACTGCTCTTGAAAAAACATGTCTATCACAAGATGTACAAACATGCATACTGCGTGCGTACCTTCAAGCAAACTGAAGAAATGCCAGTGCACTTATATCATGTCTTTGAGCTGTTGGAGGAAACCACAGCACTTGAATAAAACCTACACAGGGAAATGGAAGGGCATGCAAACTTCACACAGAAGGAACTCTAGCCAAAGATTTAACTAGAAAGACAAGTGCTGTGAGACAGCAACTCTGCTGTGCCAATGGACAGTTGCTTTCACACACATCTTGTCCAGACCCCCAAAGATAGCTTTTTGTTGTGTACAGTACTGATGTCTGTGAAGGAAACTGAAACAAATTATAGCCAACTTGTCGCTTTCTGCACAACCCTACTGCACACAGATAAACAAATATAAGCCATAGCAATAACCATTTTTACACTGATTTCAACAAATACTGTAGAATGCACTGTGCAACACTGCTCCTACTATACCTGATCAGTGATTGTTTAACAGTAATCAAACAGCAGGGATAGGTAATCCACAGGCAGCCTCCATGCCATCAGTTAAAGCCATTTTATTGACTGTCCCCACCTCAGATGTCACAGACAGCACCAATACTTAACTGTATCTGTGCACCTCTCAAATGTCCTAAGAAAGTTAAAATAATAATAATAATAATAACAATAATAACAACAATAATAATCATAACAATAACAATACGCAAGATTAAGATTGGGTAGCCGATCATAACTTATTATGTGTTCAAGATCAATAAATGGACGCCAAGAAATTCACCTTGAGAGTGAAGCTCGCAAGGTAAATCTTGGCATCCATGTTGAGAACACCTAATTTTAAGTTATGATCAGAGATCTGATCCTAATTATTTGCAGTATGTAGAGATTAGTCTATTCCATATATTACTAGCTACAGAAACAAAAAACAGGAAGTGTTGTGCAGTAGGGAACCACTGCACTTCTTTACGTTTTCCCTGTGTCAGTGAAGCAGCCCCGTTCCTAAATACATTTTTAGTGAGTGTAATGTAGACAGCAGATAGAAGCAAGTTAAAATTAACCTGTTTCATGTTCTGCTGCTCTAATTTATTTTCAGATATCAGTTGAATAACACCCTAGTGTATTAGCTCCAGACCTGATGTTAATAGCATAAGAGGTGCTTAACAATTGTTAAGCATCCCTCTAATCATTGTTAAAGTCAGGTCTCACTCTATAGTAGCACTGAACCAGGATGTCATTTAACTGGTATTTGACCATAATAATGACACTCTGTGCACTACAGTGTATAAGGGACACAGTAATTAGATTGGATAGAAAGACTCTGGCAGTTTGCATTGACAGTTAAAGCAGTGATTTGTTGTTCAACTAGTACAGGTTTCAATCCCTCGGCTGTCATTTGCCTACTGTGTGACCTTGAGCAGGTCACTTAACCAGACAGTGCTTGTGGGCAACTGGGAATTTGAGCTCCTTAATGGTTCCCTAGACTGCAAGCTTAGTAACTTCCTACATATGCTGAGACTCTTAAAAGTAATCCACCTAAACCTCAAAAACCTCCTACATGTTACCTAAGAAACAAGTGCCCTCAGCAACCTCACATACAAATAACACAGGCAGCACTCACCATGAAACATACATGAAAGAATCACAGTTTCTCAAGTCAAAAGCCCATAAGGCAAATCTCCTCATAATTTAGCATCCTAGCCATAGGTACCTCCATTGTGAGACACACTGATGTACCACTCACCAAACTGCGCAGGGGGGGGGTCTCACAGTCAGATGCCTATCAGGTGTCAGGATTCACACATCATGCAGGCACTCAGGTTCTTGTACCACAAGTACACATGTACACATGTGTTTAAATGACTTGAGATGTACCACGCTGGGCTATATGAAGAGCAACATGATGGAATGATGGAGCTCTCTTAATATGTGTCTGAGGTATGTATGAACCTAGCTTTGAGCAGCATTTTCCCATCACCAAAAATGATGGCCACAATATGAACAACAGATTATTGATGTCAACAATTGGCTTAGCTTCTGGTGTCATTCCAAGCAGGTCCAATATATATCATCTAGGGAGAAGATGGCAGACAGTTTTAACTGCTTTGCCAGGGATCTCCTGCGCCTATCCCCCCCCCCCAAGGCTTTCTTATATCAGCTAATTTTTTCCACCCCCATAGTGCCTTTTTTAGGCTATGCCAGTTCTCAAAAGCTTCAAACATAACAGAACAGACTACAGATAACATAAAGATATTGCTGCTCAACACTAAGGATCCTTAATAGAAAGCTACATTCCCTATAAGCACTTATTGCTCTGGAAATATCAACAAATGCATAGTTACAAGATTATTGAGAGCATCCCATTACTGCAGAGTTTCAATGCCTACCACAAGTTCCAACTGACTGCACTAGATGAATGCACTAAAGGCAGTGGTGTCTCCATATTTGTCAAAAAAAAAAAATTCACCTCCAGACTAGTTATACAGTATAACAATCAGGAATTCCTCCATGTCCAACTTACCATTAACAAGACCTCTTATTACATCATGGCTAACTAAAGGACTCCCTCTATGTCTCTCTTAGCCCATATCTCCTAACTAACCATTATGGAGTCCATATACATTAAGCCAAACATCATTCTCCTAGATAACTTCAACTACCCCTCCATTAATTGAGAGATATACATCCTCTAACATGTATGTCCAGAGATTTTTTAATCATCACTACAAACTCTCTGGACCAGTTAGTCTGCACCTCAAACCAGGGGCAAAAAATCCTAAACTTGGTTATCACTAATATGGGGCAGCTCTACTCTCAACAAATTGTAACTTTCTCCCTGGTCAAACTGAACCACAAATCAGTTACATTTTCCTTTAAAGAGAAGCCAGAAGCATCCTCCAGTACTTGGTATTTACAGATTTTGCCAAGGCTAATCTACTGAAACTGTGTGATGACCTGGCTAAATTCAACATGCCCTTCCAACTTGAAGACCACACCGCTTATGCAGATCATTTTCTGCCAAACTCTATGCATGTGAATAACTACATAGATGTATCTGTCCCTCTCCAAAGTAAATACAATGTCAAATTCAAAAATAAACCCCTATAAACATGCTATATAATAATAGAAAAAATATTGGATACAAAAATAAATCTAATTGTCAAGATGCAAAAAAAAACTGCAGACTCTGATCAAATCAACCAAAGCCAGATATGAAGTAAAAATTACCAGCCAGGCAAAGGACAACCACAAAGCCTTTTAAACTATGTTACAAACCTTACAAATAATGCCCAGGACTGTGCAGAGCTAATAGCAAATCATATTACATTCTTGGGCCATAAGTACATAGCTAATCTACTAATGAACAAATTTATCTCTAACTTCACTCCTTCTTTCCTCCAACATTTCTACTTAACAAGTCTTCAGGGTACTTTCCAAGGCCAAAAACACTGCTTCCATGGGGCTAGATAACATAAAACTGATAAGAGAGCAGCCTGAAACAACACCTGTCAGAAGCCATGCTTGCAGAGTCTATTCAATGTCAGCTTCCAAACAGTTTTTTTGCCAGAAGAATGGAAAACAGCTACTGTCATCCCTTTGCACAAAGGTGAGATATCAGTGTATTTGGAGAATTGTAGACCCATAAGTCTGACCAGCCTCATTTGTGTGGTTATGGAAAACGCCATTGTGGAAATACTTAAATAAGGATATAGATAACTTGCAAACGTTTGACCCAAGCCAGTTTGGAATTGTTAAGTGCAGATCCTGCCTAGTTAACCTGTTGATTTCTTCAACAAGATTACTGTAGCAATGGATGAGGACAAATACGTACACACAGCATATTGTTCTTGAAAAGGCATTTAACACCATCCCACACTCAGATATCATAGATACATTTTCCCAGTTAAATGTTAATCCCTGTTTAATTCATTGGAAAGCAAATTGGCTCACAAACAGAACCCAGGAAATTAGTGTGGATTACTATACCTCCTCCAAAAGACCTGTTCCAGGGTTCAGTCCTGGTGCCACTCCTCTTTGGCATTTACTTCTTGATTATCAAAGCTAATGTTAAGAATTTATGGGTGCTCAGGTTTGCAGACAACTACAAACTTAGTGCCAGCATAAATTCCACAGAGGAAACCAAGATCCTTCAAAACCTTGGAGTAAAACTAAATACGAAGAATTATACAATGACCCCCCCATTAATATTCCAAAACATGCACACTGACCAGTGTGCTTGTTGTAAATCAGACTTATACTAATGAAAAAGGTCTGGTCGCTCAGACTTTGTCCATTAGTATAAGTCTTTTTTTTCTTACAGCAACGGAGAACGGAAGAGTTTCGTTGCTGTAATCTCGCTATGTTAAATGGGTTTGGAATTGTTAACATACCGAGACAGCTTTAAAAAAAGCAACGGAGAAAGGAAGATCTCTGTTGCTTTTTTTAAAGCTATCTCGCTATGTTAAACTCCTTTAACATAGCTAGAGACCTTTTAAAAAGCAACTGCGATCTTGCTTTCTCCGTTGCTTCCACACACAGCTCCGATGTACTGTGTAAGCATACGCATGCGCAGTACATCAGAACTGCCACAGAATACCAGACAGCTGCGGAAGGGCAGCATGGAGGCATTATACAATGCCATTATTTAAGAAAAGTAAGTATTTTTTTTCTTAAATAATGTCATTGTATAATAGCAATAACCGACTTCTGGGTATGGGTAATGCTGGACTTACCCACAGTTGTCTTTGTTTGGCCACTCCGGCTTCGCCCCCCTTGACCAAACCACAACAACCATGGGTATATCCAGCATTACCAACACCCAGGCATGGGTTATTGCTTAAATATACAATAGTACCCTTCTGCAAGCAAGAAGTTGTTGACAACATAGCCCTGTAAATTGACACAGTAGTTAAGCACCTGGGAAAAGCTGCACACAATGAGCTGCTCTTCTATCACCATGTAGCCACTATTGAAAGATAGTACTTTTTCATTGCGTAGCTAATAATGGTATGGCGTAAAGGTCTATGAACATGATCATTCCACTGTATTCAGCACTCAACATGAGAATCATTGGGTCTAATTCTCTTTGGTATTCAGTGGTATTTAGTGGAGGCATCTGATGTAGGGGACCCTGAACACAGAAGGGCTTTCATTCACACCTCTTTTCAACTACATCCACCCAAGTGGAAGAGGTTATCAAAAAATACTGGCATATTTTAAAGTTTAATGATGACACTAGAACATTTCTCCTGAATCATCCTACTTTCGTTAGAAGGAGGGACACCAGTCTTAAAGAACTCCTTGAAAGGAAACAGGGTGTTAGACAGGTTACTGATGTAGAGCCCGCCAACAGTGTGGATATAGTTTGGACTAGGCTGAGTTATATATTCCATCTAGGGGTTTTAGGTTGAAAGCATCAAAATACTACAACTGCAGCATGAAAGGGGTGGTGTATATTGGGATTTGTGAAAACTGCCAGAGTTTTTAAATCTATAAGACCGAGAGACCACTTGGGAGAAGGATTTATGAGCATTTATATGAGGTTTCTAGAAGGAAGGAATCAAATGCTTTTTACAGACACTCTTTAATATGTAAGAACATGAGAATAACATTTTTTGTGCTAGAACAAGTGTTAGTTGATCCCCGTGGAGGGAGCTGGGAGTCATGGGTGGAATACAGAGAACTGTTTTGGCAGTTGAAGTTAGATTCGGGTAGACCCCCTGGACTCATTGACCATATTAGTATTAAAAATGTTTTAAAACTCAGGGCTGCTAAATTGTAAGATGCATATTTATATTTATTCACTAAACATTTAGTTGTTATTACTATTGTATTTATCGTTTTGAATGACTGATATATTTTACATATGCATTTTTCCTATTTTTACTTAATAGGATATTTATTGCCACAGTAAGGTCTTGATATTGATTTTATGAACTGGATTTTATGGTTTAAACTAAATGCACATCTATTTTAGAGTGGATGTAGCATGCATTTTTTTCTGAATACTAGAATTGCAATTCATTTTTTTAGACTATTATGTTTTTAACTAGAATTTTTCATGGTAATTAATTGATGGTATGCATACCTAATTGATTTGTGGATGTGATTGGTTGTGCTGCATTATTTAAACTTACTGGATGGGGATGCTTCTTTGTTCTGAAGAAGCCTAGTATTTTACTGGGTGAAAGCATGTTAAACTGATTTTATTGTGAATTCCTGTTATTACTGTGTTGGTGAACTTCTTCTTCTTGTTCTTTCAACTGTTCCCGTTAGGGGTCGCCACAGCGGATCATCTGTTTCCATTTCTTCCTGTCCTCTGCATCTTGCTCTGTCACACCAACCACCTGCATGTCCTCTCTCACCACATCCATAAACCTTATCTTAGGCCTTCCTCTTTTCCTGTTACCTGGCAGCTTCATCTTTAGCACCTTTTTCCCGGTATACACTGCATCCCTCCTCAGCACGTCCAAACCAACGTAATCTTGCCTCTCTGGCTTTGTCTCCAAATCTTCCAACCTGGGCTGACCCTCTAATATACTAATTCCTAACCCTGTCCATCCTCGTAACACCCAGTGCAAATCTTAACAACTTTAACTCTGCCACATCCAGCTCTGACTCCTGCCTTTTTGTCAATGCCACTGTCTCCAACCCATATAACATAGCTGGTCTCACTACCCTCTTGTAGACCTTCCCTTTCACTCTTACTGGTACTCGTCTGTCACAAATCACTCCTGACACTCTTCTCCACCCACTCCATCCTGCCTGTACTCTCTTCTTCACCTCTCTTCCACACTCACCATTCCTTTAAACTATTGATCCCAAGTATTTAAACTCATCGACCTTCACCTCCTCTACTCCCTGCATCCTCACCATTCCTCTATCCTCTTTCTTAATCTTGCTGACCTTCATTCCTCTTCTCTCTAGAGCATATCTCCACCTCTCCAGGGTCTCCTCCACCTGTTCCCTACTCTCACTACAGATCACAATGTCATCTGCAGACATCATAGTCCACGGGACTCCTGTCTGATCTCATGTCAACCTGTCCATCACCATTGCAAATAAGAAAGGGCTCAGAGTTGATCCTTGATGTAATTCCACCTCCACCTTAAACACATCTGTCACTCCCAACACAGACCTCACCGCTGTCACACTACCCTTGTACATATCCTGTACCACTCTTACATACTTCTCTGACACTCCTGACTTCCTCATACAATACCACGACTCCTCTCTAGGCACTCTGTCATATGCTTTCTCTAAGTCCACAAAGACACAATGCAACTCCTTCTGACCTTTCTGTATTTCTCCATCAACACTCTCAGAGCAAACATCTAATCTGTAGTGCTCTTTCCTGGCATGAAACCATACTGCTGAAAACTAATCATCACCTCCCTTCTTAACCTAGCTTCCACTACTCTTTCCCATAGCTTCATGTTGTGACTGGATCAATTTAATCCTCTGTAGTTACTACAGCTCTGCACATCACCCTCATTCTTAAAAAGTCGGTAGCAAAACACTCTTTTCTCCATTCCTCAGGCATCCTCTCACTTTCCAAGATTTCATTAAACAATCTAGTTAAAAACTCCACTGCCATTTCACCTAAACACCTCCATGCTTCCACAGGTATGTCATCTGGACCAACAGCCTTGCCATTCTTCATCCTCCATAGCTGTCCATACTTCCTCGTTGCTAATCTGTTTCACTTTCTGATTCACTGTCCCCACATCATCCAACCTTCTCTCCGTCTCATTCTCTTCATTCTTCAGCCCCTCAAAATACTCTTTCCATCTGCCATTTTGCAAAGACGTGTCTGCAGTATTAATCCCTGCATCTCTGCTGAAAATTGTTTTTGTTCTGTCCGCAGTAAAATTGACAGGCATTTGAATTTCAGACTTCAGGTTTCTGAATGTTTGATTCCTTGCAGATTTGATGGTGCAGTGGTAGTATTGTTGCCTCACAGCTATAGGTTTTCTGGTTTGATTCTTGGTTGGGGTGGCTTCTGTGTGGAGTCTGCATCTCCTCCATGTGTTTGTGTGGATTTGCTCTGGTGCCCTGCCATTTTACAAAGACGTGTCTGCAGTTTTAATCCCTGCTGAAAATTGGTTTTGTTCTGTCCGCAGTAAAATTGACAGGCATTTGAATTTCAGACTTCAGGTTTCTGAATGTTTAATTCCTTGCATAATTGATGCTGTGCTGGTAGTATTGTTGCCTCACAGCTATAGGTTTTCTGGTTTGATTCTTGGTTGGGGTGGCTTCTGTTTGGAGTCTGCATCTCCTGCCTGTGTTTGTGTGGTTTGCTCTGATGCCCTGCCATTTTACAAAGACGTGTCTGCAGTATTAATCCCTCGTCTCTCTGCTGAAAATTGTTTTAGTTCTGTCCGCAGTAGAATTGACCGGCATTTGAATTTCAAACTTCATGTTCTTCAGAATAGATAGTAGCAGAACCTTTTTTCTAGCAATTTTCTAAGTTTATAAGATGAATATTTTAAATTTGTCCCTATTTTTGGGACTGTATTCCCCCATTATTGGCTTCGTCCAGGTTTTTGTGCTAAGGTTGACAGCTATGGCAAGAACTGAATTCACTGAATATGGACTGTAGAATTGTGCATATTTACTGATAAAGGTGCACTGTAGAATTGTGCATATTTACTGATAATGGTGGACTGTAGAATTGTGCATATTTACTAATAATGGTGGACTGTGGAATTGTGCATATTTACTAATAATGGTGGACTGTAGAATTGTGTATATTTACTAATAATGGTGGACTGTGGAAGTCTGAGTAGACTTTTTATGATAAATGTTCTCAACTGGGCAGTTTTGCCATTATGGGTGCATATGTTTTGTTTCATTGCTTACTGGAAAAATGTTCAAAACAAATTTAAAACACCCTCTAACAAGTGTACTGTATTGTACAAGGAATATAATTTTAGTACAATGAGGAAGGTGTATCAAAGAGCACATGTATGTTTCATATGCAAGGCCTATGATTCGAAAACAGCCCAAAATTAATCTTTATCTGCCACTGGCAAAATGTATTTTCTTTGAATGTGGGTTTCAATGAATGTGAGTTTCAAGGGCAGAGAAGTTTTAATGCTAAGTTTTCATTGTGAGACTGCATTGCTTTGTTTAACAGATTACTTAATGTTTGTGCTGTAAAATACAAAATAAAACTTTCAAATGAAGTCCAATCATTGAAGTAAAGCAGTATGCACATTAGTGTTTATGGTAAATGGAGTGAAATAGCCAAGTAATGGTTAATTGGAATGGCTGCAGAGGCTCCAGTTCAACCATTATTTTGTCAGGGGAAGGGCAGCAAACTCAGACAGGCCCAGCTGAACTATACCTCCCAACTGTCCAGATTTTCAAAGAATGAATAGATTTTTGCTTCTTATTTTTTGGTTTGTTGTTCATAAAATTTGTAGTTTTAATTCCTAAATGATTTGCCAGAAGTCACTAAATAATAAGTTTCAGACTTCATAACCTTCATAAAATGCATGTTAAAGTAAGAGCCGTTCTATCAACTGTCTCAATTTATACAAGAGCAATTTTTAGTACTGTTTATATGTGCCCCAATATATTTGGCCTTGTTCAGATTTACTGCATTAACAGGTTGAGAGGTACATGCAAATAAATTGCTTTATAGAATTAGGCATAGCCAACCTCTCAACTGTCCCCAATTTTGGCTCAAAATGTTGCTCTTCCCCTAATAATCCCTCCTAAAATAGCAATTTTGGAAGAAACATGGAGGGTTTACAATTAAGAAATAACTGTAATAATCAAAGTTATAGATTACTTGAAATGCATGTAGATTCTTTTATTTTGTCAGCTGCTCAAGGTAGCAGTACTAATATTAAAGTGTCCTTCTTTGACAGGTAGAAGCTGTATTGTGTGTCTATTTTATATTTTTGCATCACATTTTTGGTCCATTTTTCATAAAATTGTGTTTTTGGCAAATTAGTGACAAATCACTAAAGACTGAAGTTAGAAAATGACAGACATTTGAGTTTCAGATTTTATACCCTTCAGAAAATTCATACTAATGCAAGACCTATTCTATTATCTTTCTAAGTTTATTAGAGCAATATTTAAAATTGTCCTTCTTGTTGTGCCTTTGTCCCACTTCTGTGTATGGCTTTGTCCAGATTTCTTGCTCTTGAAGTTGAGAGGTATGACAAATGTGTCAGGGCCATCACAGTCAGCCAGAGAGATTTCAAATTGTGACATGCTTGTTGCACCCCACTCCCCATGTAGTGACTCTGGATGTGTCCAAGCAAGGCAAGGAGTAGTTGTATCTACCTTGGATGGGGAGGACACACTGCATAAGTACTACAGTGGCTTTTCATCTGTCCTTGATTTTGCAGAATGGTCTGGTTTCTGTCATATTTTTGTACTGTTGATTTATGCTTATTACTCAAAGTGCCTGTTGCTCTGTGTTTAAGTAGCAATGCTTTAATGACCATAAGGTAAGCTTGTCTGACATCGTAAGATGCAAGTAAGCTTTAATAAGCATACTGTTAAAGAATTGCCAACATTGAAAGCCTTTCTGTTGTTGCCATGCAGAGAATACTTGACTAGATAATGTATAAGCCTTGGGTATTAAAGGACAGGATTCCATTATTTTAAAAGCTCATTACACTTGTTGGAGACTTCCAGTCATCTCTACAGGCTTTACCCGTAAACTAAACAGAATGCCAATCATGTGTGGTCCATAACCTGTACAGTAATCCTTTAAGCAATGTATCTTGAGCTTGTTTCTTGTTTGCTTTTCATTTTTTACTTTTATCATGTTTTCCCCATGAAACGTTGTCAGGCAGCAGGTCTTTTTTGGATAAGAAACATTTTTACAAGTGGTGGCATCACATAGATTTCTACTTTCAGCATGTTGCTTGGTACTTTAATAAAGCTGAATATATTATAATTAGAACTGCAGTGCAAGGAGAAGTAGTTTGAGTTGAGTGCTTCTGGTTTTTCTTATACTTGATTTTGACTGGCATTCCAGTAATGTATTTAAAAAGTAATTTATTTTTTCATGCCTCACAACCTTTTGTTTCCATCTAGATATTAAGTAAGCTGTCATGCAGCCAATGCATTGAAATATTTTTATTCTTCTACACTTATTTTTGTCTTGATTGGACTTTCATAATGATGGTTTGCCACCCAGGGCAGCGTATTTAATTAAAGTTAGTTTTTTTGTGGTTTTGTGCATAGCTCCTCCCCTTTATGGTTGACCACACCCCTTCCCTTTGACCCCGCCCATTCAGCATCTCCTGCAGCCCCCCTGTGATTTGAAGTCACCAGCCGCCACTGGTTAACATACCGAGACAGCTTTAAAAAAAGCAACGGAGAAAGGAAGATCTCTGTTGCTTTTTTTAAAGCTATCTCGCTATGTTAAACTCCTTTAACATAGCTAGACACCTTTTAAAAAGCAACTGCGATCTTGCTTTCTCCGTTGCTTCCACACACAGCTCCGATGTACTGTGTAAGCATACGCATGCGCAGTACATCAGAACTGCCACAGAATACCCGACAGCTGCGGAAGGGCAGCATGGAGGCATTATACAATGCCATTATTTAAGAAAAGTAAGTATTTTTTTTCTTAAATAATGTCATTGTATAATAGCAATAACCGACTTCTGGGTATGGGTAATGCTAGACTTACCCACAGTTGTCTTTGTTTGGCCACTCGGGCTTCGCCCTCGTGACCAAACCACAACAACCATGGGTATATCCAGCATTACCAACACCCAGGCATGGGTTATTGCTTAAATATACAATAGTACCCTTCTGCAAGCAAGAAGTTGTTGACAACATAGCCCTGTAAATTGACACAGTAGTTAAGCACCTGGGAAAAGCTGCACACAATGAGCTGCTCTTCTATCACCATGTAGCCACTATTGAAAGATAGTACTTTTTCATTGCGTAGCTAATAATGGTATGGCGTAAAGGTCTATGAACATGATCATTCCACTGTATTCAGCACTCAACATGAGAATCATTGGGTCTAATTCTCTCTTTGGTATTCAGTGGTATTTAGTGGAGGCATCTGATGTAGGGGACCCTGAACACAGAAGGGCTTTCATTCACACCTCTTTTCAACTACATCCACCCAAGTGGAAGAGGTTATCAAAAAATACTGGCATATTTTAAAGTTTAATGATGACACTAGAACATTTCTCCTGAATCATCCTACTTTCGTTAGAAGGAGGGACACCAGTCTTAAAGAACTCCTTGAAAGGAAACAGGGTGTTAGACAGGTTACTGATGTAGAGCCCGCCAACAGTGTGGATATAGTTTGGACTAGGCTGAGTTATATATTCCATCTAGGGTTTTAGGTTGAAAGCATCAAAATACTACAACTGCAGCATGAAAGGGGTGGTGTATATTGGGATTTGTGAAAACTGCCAGAGTTTTTAAATCTATAAGACCGAGACCACTTGGGAGAAGGATTTATGAGCATTTATATGAGGTTTCTAGAAGGAAGGAATCAAATGCTTTTACAGACACTCTTTAATATGTAAGAACATGAGAATAACATTTTTGTGCTAGAACAAGTGTTAGTTGATCCCGTGGAGGGAGCTGGGAGTCATGGGTGGAATACAGAGAACTGTTTTGGCAGTTGAAGTTAGATTCGGGTAGACCCCTGGACTCATTGACCATATTAGTATTAAAAATGTTTTAAAACTCAGGGCTGCTAAATTGTAAGATGCATATTTATATTTATTCACTAAACATTTAGTTGTTATTACTATTGTATTTATCGTTTTGAATGACTGATATATTTTACATATGCATTTTTCCTATTTTTACTTAATAGGATATTTATTGCCACAGTAAGGTCTTGATATTGATTTTATGAACTGGATTTTATGGTTTAAACTAAATGCACATCTATTTTAGAGTGGATGTAGCATGCATTTTTTTCTGAATACTAGAATTGCAATTCATTTTTTTAGACTATTATGTTTTTAACTAGAATTTTTCATGGTAATTAATTGATGGTATGCATACCTAATTGATTTGTGGATGTGATTGGTTGTGCTGCATTATTTAAACTTACTGGATGGGGATGCTTCTTTGTTCTGAAGAAGCCTAGTATTTTACTGGGTGAAAGCATGTTAAACTGATTTTATTGTGAATTCCTGTTATTACTGTGTTGGTGAACTTCTTCTTCTTGTTCTTTCAACTGTTCCCGTTAGGGGTCGCCACAGCGGATCATCTGTTTCCATTTCTTCCTGTCCTCTGCATCTTGCTCTGTCACACCAACCACCTGCATGTCCTCTCTCACCACATCCATAAACCTTATCTTAGGCCTTCCTCTTTTCCTGTTACCTGGCAGCTTCATCTTTAGCACCTTTTTCCCGGTATACACTGCATCCCTCCTCAGCACGTCCAAACCAACGTAATCTTGCCTCTCTGGCTTTGTCTCCAAATCTTCCAACCTGGGCTGACCCTCTAATATACTAATTCCTAACCCTGTCCATCCTCGTAACACCCAGTGCAAATCTTAACAACTTTAACTCTGCCACATCCAGCTCTGACTCCTGCCTTTTTGTCAATGCCACTGTCTCCAACCCATATAACATAGCTGGTCTCACTACCCTCTTGTAGACCTTCCCTTTCACTCTTACTGGTACTCGTCTGTCACAAATCATTCCTGACACTCTTCTCCACCCACTCCATCCTACCTGTACACTCTTCTTTACCTCTCTTCCACACTCACCATTACTCTAAACTATTGATCCCAAGTATTTAAACTCATCCACCTTCGCCACCTCTACTCCCTGCATCCTCACCATTCCTCTATCCTCTTTCTCATTCACACGCATATATTCTGTCTTAGTCCTGCTGACCTTCATTCCTCTTCTCTCTAGAGCATATCTCCACCTCTCCAGGGTCTCCTCCACCTGTTCCCTACTCTCACTACAGATCACAATGTCATCTGCAGACATCATAGTCCACGGGGACTCCTGTCTGATCTCATATGTCAACCTGTCCATCACCATTGCAAATAAGAAAGGGCTCAGAGCTGATCCTTGATGTAATTCCACCTCCACCTTAAACACATCTGTCACTCCCAACACAGACCTCACCGCTGTCACACTACCCTTGTACATATCCTGTACCACTCTTACATACTTCTCTGACACTCCTGACTTCCTCATACAATACCACGACTCCTCTCTAGGCACTCTGTCATATGCTTTCTCTAAGTCCACAAAGACACAATGCAACTCCTTCTGACCTTCTCTGTATTTCTCCATCAACACTCTCAGAGCAAACATCTAATCTGTAGTGCTCTTTCCTGGCATGAAACCATACTGCTGAAAACTAATCATCACCTCCCTTCTTAACCTAGCTTCCACTACTCTTTCCCATAGCTTCATGTTGTGACTGATCAATTTAATCCCTCTGTAGTTACTACAGCTCTGCACATCACCCTTATTCTTAAAAGTCGGTAGCAAAACACTCTTTTCTCCATTCCTCAGGCATCCTCTCACTTTCCAAGATTTCATTAAACAATCTAGTTAAAAACTCCACTGCCATTTCACCTAAACACCTCCATGCTTCCACAGGTATGTCATCTGGACCAACAGCCTTGCCATTCTTCATCCTCCATAGCTGTCCATACTTCCTCCTTGCTAATCTGTTTCACTTTCTGATTCACTGTCCCCACATCATCCAACCTTCTCTCCCTCTCATTCTCTTCATTCTTCAGCCCCTCAAAATACTCTTTCCATCTGCTCAACACACTCTCCTCGCTTGTGAGTATGTTTTCCTAATTATCCTTTATCACCCTTATCTGCTGCACATCTTTACTAGCTCGGTCCCTCTGTCTAGCCAATCGGTATAGGTCCTTTTCTCCCTCCTTAGTGCCCAACCTTTCATACAACTCTTCATACGCCCTATCCTTAGCCTTTGCCACCTCTCTCTTTGCCATGTACCTCATCTCCTTATACTCCTGTCTACTTTCTTCATCTCTCTGACAATCCCACTTCTTCTTCACCAACCTCTTTCTCTGTATACACTCCTGTACTTCCTCATTCCACCACCAGGTCTCCTTGTCCTCCTTCCTCTTTCCAGATGTCACACCAAGCACCTTTCTAGCCATCTCCCTTACTAGCTCTGCTGCAGTTACCCAGCTATTTGGTAACTCTTCACTGCCACCCAGTGGCTGTCTTAACTCTTCCCTGAACTCCACCTCACAATTACCTTTTTTCAAACATTAAAAGCTATTTTATCCTTGGATCTGCTTTCCTGACTGTCTTGGGCAGAAGTTGTTACTGGTCGAGTGAATTTCTGTTTTTTATTCAACTGTCCAAACGTTTGACACAACACAAATGCCTGCAATTCTTTCTTAGTAAGAAAATCAAGGGTCTAAATCATAAAAAATTATGCAGACCATCTCAAGGACTTATCCTTCTTCTTGGTGTCATACAGGCTACTGAAGGCTGATCACTGCCTCTCGTACACAGCCTCAACAGACCCTATCCTGTCAGACCATCTGTACATTTGCAAGTCCGATATGGGCATAAACACTCACTCAAGTTCTCTAAATCACTTTGGCAACATAAAGAAAACATGAAGGAAAAGATGTGTATCACAATGAATAACACATATTTGGAATTGCTTTCCTCTTGTGTAAAGCAAAATGCTTCTTCTAAACTATTCAAGTGTAATCTCAATGAATAGATGGGTAACCACAAATTTACTCCTGGTTTAACCCCCTTGTCCATCACTGATATAACAAACATGTAAACATTATGCTCATCTCTGGGTTATTTGTACTTATATATAGCTAAAAACTTAATGGGAATGGATGGCTAGATTCTAAAAAGCCTCATGAATTAAATAGCCTAGTAAATATCTATGAACCTATGAGTGAAAACCAACAGCTGATGCCACAGTACTACCTACAAAGCCACTTGCTGCCCAGTGCCTATACCTCTCAACTTTGCTTGACTTTGCAGAATGTCACTGATTGTTTTTTCATATTTTTGCACTGTTCTTCATGCAATTTGCAATTTTCTGGTAAATCACAGATAATAACAGACAGTCATTAATGCCAAACATTAGAGTTTCATGTTTTGTATTGTCCAGAAAATGAATGTTGATGCAAAACCTGTTGCTCTATTAACTTTTCTGGGGAATTATAGTAATATTTAAAATATTCATTGATATTGGGCCTGTGTACCCCATTATAGTTGCCTTTGTCCCTGATCCTTGGGCAAAATAGTACAGAGACATGCCAAGGTCACATATCTAGTTGTCAAAAAAAAAAACTTCCCTCATGCTACCAACACAGCTCAATCCAGTAAACAGAAAGTATTCATCTTGCTAACAAAAGTATAGCTATGGCTGTTATGGCACAGTAGTACATCAAACCACACGTGGATTTATTCTTTAAATACTGTGGGCTTCTTAGCATTGTTTATTGTGGTAACATGGGTATTATGTTTACAAAATATAACTCCACTCTTCAGAGACCAAAGAGCTTGAATTGTTACTTATTATCTTTTAAACTCCTTTCAGTTATGGAAATTCATGTTTCAGTTTTAACAGGTGAAGTGTAGAAACTATTTCAATAAAGAGTACCAAATATTATATTGACCAGTGAAAAAAATCATTTAGGTTGAGGAGCCAATTCCTAGACTGTTGAATTGTTTATAGACTTCAACAAAATGTGCATTCTGAGAAAGCTAATCTAAGAAATTAAATATTTAAAAGTATTCAAAGCGTTACATCTGCAGAACTCAATATACATTTTTATCAGTTTCTCTGCTCTCATGGAAATAGAATACTCTTCGTGGTGTGCATTAATATTCTTCAGACAGTTTCTTATTTTCTTGGTGGAGTAAGAGAAGCTGTATGAAACATACTACAGTATTCTTCAAGCTTAATAGTTAAATGTCAAGTTTTCTCTCTCATATTTTAAAACGCTAGACCAAGAGAAGAAGAGTAGAATATCCTAACTCATTTAAGTCTAGACATCTGTTTTCTATGAAAACAATCTGCTGCCTTTTACTATTATGGTAGCTTGAAGCCATTTTCCAATGGCAAACTTTCTTTGCTTCTTCACTGCTGTTATAACTGTAACTGATTAATCAGAAAAAAAAGTATAATCCATTTAATAAAAGCATCCCTCAGAGGTTGATAGTAAAATACTAGGTAATCAGTCTGTAGACTAGTACAAGTCTAGTCAAAATCAGAGGTCAGAATCAAACCCTGTACCTTAATGTCAACTCCCCCATGCCACTGGCAGCCTGAGTTCTGGGACATACTTGAACTCCTGGTAGGATTGGCCTGGGGAACAAGACAAAACAATTGAAAGCTCTCACTCCTACCCTAGGAGATGAGTTTGGGTAAAACCAGTGATTGTGCATGAGCCTCACATATCATCTTCCCTAATTATGAGAGTGATTACAACATCTTGATGTCACTAGACTAGCCACTCTCACAGCTAGGTACCTCAACTGGCTCATAAGAATGATGGCTCCCAGCCCCACACTGCATCTCCCTGTCATATCCCTCATTCCCCAGATCCACAAGTGCAACATCATTGAGACTGTTTTCCCAAGTTGTCAGAAGCCCTACCTGGAAAAGGATCATATCTGTTGGCACCTGTAAAGGAGCCATTCCCGTATCTGGGGCTGGGTAGGGGGATAGAAACCTAAGGAACAGCCAGAGGCTGTGTTGCAGTGTGGTGCAGATATATAAAAACATTCATAAATGTATCTCTCTCTTTTTCTTTCTCTTACTCTTACAGTATTGTGCATGATTTAAGCATACTGTATTTTACGTCGGCTATATCACATTCATATTTCCATTCCCCTGAAATAAGGTGGGTTGATCAGTTAACCTACCTAATTAGCAAATGTTAAAATAATAAATAAATAGTAGAGTCTGATTTTTCTGCATATAATTCCTAGGACAGTTTCAAAAATGTACTGCCAGATCTACGCATATTGTACAAAACTGAATGCACTGGCATACATGTATTAGGATAACCCTCCAAAGCCCAAATTACTTTTGGTTGATTTAAAGCAGTTCTCACAATGTTATCTATTTGAGACAACCTACAGGTGGATAAAGTGTCTTTTTAAATGTCTAATTTGTCCATTATTTGGTCTGTTTTATGGCCCTTTCTAACACATAGCTCTTGTCACTGGTTGACTTGCAGATTTTTTTTTTCTTTTTTCAAGAGACGGGAGTTTGGAGTTACATTAACATGTCAAAAGATGTTTGCTATACTGTATCAGATGATTGACTATTTTATGCCACCTTCCCATGAATATCTGCCATCTATTTTTCATGCATCCTTGTGCCAGTGAGTCATCCAAACAGTTGATTCTTTTTGACTTGATATACGATTGTTAACTCCATTTGACTAAGTCTAGAAAGCATTGTTTAAATACAAATGCAGTCCTCTGTTTTTTCTGAAAAGTAGCATGCTGGTATTGTCTTCCTCATTTCATTATGCATTTGATTAATATCAGGCAAGTCAGAGTAATTCACAGATTGTTTTGTGTTGTCTTTTATCTTCTGAATAATTCACATTTGCATCCAGTCAGTGATTTACAATCTACTCACTTTTGGGTAAAATTACGGGATGCTGGCTTTTGTCAGTTTTTGGTCAGCACAGTGTTATTAAGGCAATCAAACATGATACAAATGGTCCATGGCCAAAGTTAAGTAAATACAACCTGTTGTCTATTTCTTTAAGAAAATATATGTAACTGAAAAAGTAAATCTCAGAATAAAAAAGCACCATAACAACAACAGGCTGAATATCTAACTTATCACATGGTCAATCGGTTATTAATGTATTTTACAGCGATCTCATAAGTAAACTACAATGTGAGAAAGCTAACATGAGAGCTAAAATATTTGCAAAGTATTCACAAGCCTTTGAAATGCAAAACTCAGGTATAAAATCTTATTAATTTCTCTTTTCTCACAGAAATAGAATGCACTTTTATGTTGTGTAATCTTTTATCAGTCAGTCAATGCCGTATTTTCTCTTTGGGAAGTGACAGAAGCTGTATGAACTACATAACAGCATGTTTCAAGCTATGGAAGTTAAACAGTGTAGCTGCATGGAAGTTCTCTCTCATATTTTACAATGCCAGGCTTGTATAAGAGCAAAAGAACAGAATACCTTGCATCATTTCCACTTACCTGCTACAGTAGTGCTGTGGCTGCTTATCTTAAACAGGTTACTTCAAGTTAATCAGCTTGTACCAACAAGTCATCTTCTCATTTCAGCTCTGTATTAACCTCCTTAGTGTCCTTATCTTATTTTGTATACCACATACAGTTTTTCTGTACAACAAACACACATGACCACATTCTGCAAAAATTATCCTTCCTACACTTGTGCGATAAATGCGTAAAAGCAATAAACTATATCGGCACCCTTTCCATTCTAGCCAGTTTCTCAAAATAATCTTCATATGTGGCACAGGATAAACAGCCATGACCAGCTGGTATGGGACTAATTAGAGGTCATGTAGTCAGAATCAAACATTCCTACCACTGGCTAACTGAGAACTATTCAGTCATTGCGTGGATCCCATAAATTACACTGTACACCACAGGAAGAGAGTGACTAAAGTGCCCCAACTTATTAATTTACTTTTGACTGTCAGAGAGGAACTTCATTAAATAAGTGAAAAACCCAAAGGAAGTGTGTGAAATTAAATGAATTATTAAAAAAATCTATGGTGGCATGCCTTCTCTTGGTTTAATTTATCCAAGTCTTTTGTAGATTCTATTACCATGACGGGAATGGACCCTATTCCTAAGTCAAAGTTCGATTAAAGTTCTTGAAATTACTATTGTTTCAGTCTTTGATGTCAGCCAGTAGAGCTCTTTGCAGCACCTGCAATGTGCTCAGTAATAACTCCTTCTGCAATTCATACAGAGTTACACATATTGGTAGCATATCTAAATACAACTGTAGATTCTTTTTTCTGAGACCCATTGCTCCTACTACTATTAAAACTGTCATGGTATCCTTCTTCCACATTGCCCTCATTTCTTCCTGCAGACCCTATTTTATGACTTTGTGCTTCTGTGTAGAAATTTCAATGACCAATGCTGCTTTTGTCCTTTTCATGAAGCACTATATTTGGTTTTCTCACATCTGTTTTTTCTACTGTTGGAAATTGGTGATCCCATGTGATATAAACGTCATCATTCTCTATAATGCTCTGTGGCTCATGTTTCCAATAATTTTCACTTACTCAATATTGTAATGTTTGCACAATCGCCAATGTCTTGCCACATTATTAAGCATTTCAGTATACAAGCACTCTACCATTAGTGTATCACACCCAGCAATAAGATGTGCAACTGTTTCCAGTTCTGTTTTACAGAACCTGAATTTGTCTGTTTCTCCCACATGTTCAATGGACTTTGTAAACTAACATGTATGTAGTCCACTAACCTGGGCCATCAATATTAACTTTTCATATTTTGGTTTAAAATCACCTCTCCTTAACCATTCCTGTGCTAGATCCTATTTGACATAAGGCTGCTCCGGGCATTGTCTATATTTGCAACTATATTTACACCTTGTACACATTTCCTGCCTTCTCATCTGATCCTTTTCCTTATATTCTTTCTCTTCTGTTTTTTTTTTTTTTTTTTTTTTTTTTTTTTTTTTTTTTGCATATTCAGTTGCTGCCTGATTTTTATCTACTTCTGGGTTGATTTCCATTCCCACCTGACACTGATATGCTTCTGCTAAACTAAGTAGAGCAGTCATCTTAGACTTGTTCTCCTCATGTTTTAAAACCTTCACTATGTTTGGATCTGATAAGGTCAGCAGATCTGAAGGCCCCTATCGCCTTCAGAATGAGGAATATATAATCTTGGCAGACACTGATTTTTATATATAATTTGATAAGCGTGAAGCATTTTTCTTGGTTTTCTGTCCAACTGATTTCATACCTTTTGGGGCCAGTCATTCACCCCAAAACTGAAAGTTAGAACAGGAAGAGCAAATTGGTTTATAGCTTGGATTTTGTTTCTAGATGCCAGGGCTGTTTTGAGTATTAATTTTAATCTTCTAAAATATTCCTTACTGAGTTTTGTTCACATTTGTTCATGTTTTATTGCCGATCCTTCATCACTTCCCAAATATTTATACCCTCCCTCCCTCAAGTTCCTTTATATCACATTCCTGTACCAGACTGATATTACGTTGGTGTTGTAGCTTTCCTGCTTTAAATGTTGCTGAAAATCATCCACAAAAAGAAGATACGTTGAACACTTTATTTCTGGGAGCCAAATTGTAACCATAAACTAATCTGCTAAGTAGACAGCTTAACGGGTTAAGGGCAAGACAAAAGAGCAGCAGTGACAAAGAGTCACCCTGGAATATCACCCTTTAAATTTTTATTCCTGGGATTATTATTTGTCCTTCATCATAGCTTAGTTGGAAAGTGATTTGCCATCATATCTCTCAACCTGGAAACATCAAAAATCTGGACAAGGCCAATGAAAAATAGGTACACATCTGTACGCTGATTAACATCAAATTTGCATACATAATTATGTAACCCCATCCACTCCAATGGAATTGTGGGATGCCAACATCCAAACACAAACTGAAGAACAGACAACCAAAATATGACACCAGAGTCCCCCTGCAGCCAATCCAATGTCCCATTACCTGTCTATTTCACTCCATTTACCATAAACACTAATGTGTGCATACTGCTTTACTTCTACAATGATTATTTGGATTTTATTTTTACATTTTATAACACAATGCGCAAACACTAATAGACATCTGCTAAACAAAGCAGTACTGCCTCACAATGAAAATAGACTTTGCATTAAAACTTCTCTGCCCTTGAAACTCACATTTATTGAAACAGCATTGAAACCCACACCACATCCAAAGAAAATGCATCTGGCCAATGGTGGATAAAGAGTACTTTTGGGCTGTTTTCAAATCAATGGCCCCTTGCACACAAAACAAGAAATACACATGTGTTCTTTGATACAGCTTCCTGACTTTATTAAATTATATTCTTTGTATAATACAGCACACTTGTTAGACAGACCGCATTTTAAATTTATTGTTTGAACATTTATCCAGCAGGCAATGAAACTGCATGAACCAATAATGACAAAACTGCCCAATTCAGAACATTTCCATCATAAAGTCTACTTCCACACCCACGGAATATATATATATATATATATATATATATATATATATATATATATGGGAACCTATCAGTTCCAAGAAAGAACACTTACCCGATGACCAGATCACCGAGAGCACATCACCGACAGAGCAGATCTCTGACAATGGTAATGCAGAATGCGATGCATTCCCATTTCTGCAATGTGGTGCGATATCGGAGTTGGTATATTTAAGTAGGGGGTGTGTGGGGTGCAGGGGGACTTGCCTCCTACTATATACATGTTTCTTTTTGTTTTTTTTTTATTTTATTGCAGAAACAGGAATAAATTCTGTTCTGCACTACTTATATTCAACCATTGTCAGTGATGTGATGTGTCGGCGATGTGGTTTCAGTGATTTGGTCATCGGGTAAGTGTTCTGTCTTAGATCTGATATATATATATATATATATATATATATATATATATATATTTATTTATTTATTTATTTATAAAAATAAAATGACAGTAGTGTAAGGCATAGGTATCTTGCACAGCTTCTCACATTTATTTTCAATTTCAGTTTTTTTTTTTGGGGGGGGCAACCATTTTGGAAAGTTGCTAGAATAAAATGTGTTACCAAGATGCATTTCACTGTCAAGTCTTTAACCCAGGACCTTGTGCACTACAGTCAGAGCAACATACCACTATGCCAAATCAGCAGTTTCCTAAAAGACAGGAAGACTGAAACTTAAATTGCTATCATTTAGTGAATTCAGTTCTCACTTCTCACCATAGCTCTCAACCTCTTAGCACAAAAAACATGGACAAAGCCAATAATGGGGGAATACAGCCCCAAAATAGGAACAAATTTCAAATACTGATCTTCTAAACTTAGAAGATTGCTAGAATAAAAGGTTTTGTGTTACCATTTATTTTCCCAAGAATATGAAGTCTGAAATTCAAATGCCTGCCATTACTTAGTGAATTCAATCCTTCAGTGATTTGCCACAATCCTGAAAACCAATACTGATCTTATAAACTTAGGAAATTGCTAGAATAAAAGGTTTTGTGTTACCATTTATTTTCTGAAGAATATGAAGTCTGAAATTCAAATGCCTGGAATTATTTATTGAATTCAGTCCTTCAGTGATTTGCCACAAAAATCCTTAAAACCACAGATTGTATGAGGAACAGATCAAAAATATGAGGCATAAATTCACAAGTGGTGGTGGCTAGGGACTTTAGGCTCTCGCCGTGATCCATTTGAATAAAAACAGAATGGCACTTGCAAGTGCAACCGCCAGCCAAAGATAGATCCATTTGAATATGTTTCTTGCTCGCAGATCCAGCGGAAATGTGTGCACTAAGCTCTTGAGCTCAATTCTAACAGGCTGGTAGCCATGACGGCGATGACGTCAGCTCAAAAATGGGGGAAAAATTAAAAATAAAAAAAGCTGGAAAAAAAGTCAGAAATGAAGGGGTGCCACTCGGGAATCATGGCACCCCATTATTTGGACCCGAAAACTCAGCAAAAAATGAGTAATTTGGTGTGGTTGGGAGGTATGGTTGCCATTGTTTCATGGTCACTGTCATATAATTAATCAATGTAGGGTGCATCTTATACATTTGTAAGCACTCTTTTATCCATAAATGTTGAATGCCATCAAATGCTTTCTTTGTTGTAATCTATCCATGCCATACTTAGATTATTCCCCTTTATAAAATTCTCCTTTATGACTCTATTTAACAAAAATGATTCTTTGCTCCATATGACTTTTTTTGTTACCCTTCTGTTCTATTGCCATGATGGAATTTTCTTCTAAATGACTACAACCTCCGCCTGCATTAATTCCAGTATATAGTTTATACATCAGTGGAAAGCATGTTAGTGGTCTAGAGTTTTTAAGATGGCTTACAGTTTCACTCTTAAGGAGAAGTATAATTTTTTCTGTTGTTAACCAAGTTGGTGTCTGTTTGGGATGTGCATATAGGTAGTTCTTACTCAGGACTAAATCTTTGTGAAAAAAATGGCAATACTTTTATCCAGAAGTTAAGTACTATATCTGGACCTGGGGTTTTCCATTTAGGAACGTTTCTTAATTTTGTTTCAGTTTCTCCGGCTGTTACTTCATCCCTTTTCATATCTTGTACATTGAACTTCTTACTGTTTCTTTTTACTTTGTTTACCATTCAGCATCTTTGTTATGATCCACAGGGTCTTCATAGATATTTCTGCAAAATGTGTCTATTTCTTCTTTTTTGGTGATGTTTCTATTCTTTTTGCTATGTTTCCCCATTCTGTATAACTTTTTTGGGTCATCAATAAATTGTTTATTTTGTACTTTTCCTTTATATTTATTTGTGTATCTTCTAAGCTTTTCTGCTTGTGCTGACATATTTAGTTTATTATTTGCAATAGTGCACGATAGATCCTGGTCAGTTCTGATACTGTGCATTGCTTTTATCATGTCTTTTCTGAGTATTTTTGTTAATCCATTCCCTCTTCTGTACTCTTCTGACAGTGACACTTCTTGTCTTAATTGCTTTATAGTTTTCTCTATTTGATGCTTCCATTAGGGCATTTGATTTCTTCCCTTCCATGCCCTTACTGCCCTATGTTTTTAATGGTAAGACTTTATCTGTTATTAATTTAGCTGCTCAGTAATATATTCCATTTACTTCTGCTATATGAGATACTGCGGTGGTGGTGCTGCGGTAGCATTGTCGCCTCACAGTATGACATTGTCCTGTTCAATTCTTAGCTAGAGCGCCTTCTGTGTGGAGACATGCATGAATGGGCGTACCTTCGTTGAAAGTTGTGCGTCAGAGCTGGCAACTCAGCACGTAAAAATCTACTGCCAGCCATTAGCGGACCAGAGTTTTGCTGTGGCGACCCCTAACCGGGAAAAGCTGAAAGACACAACAACAACTTCTGTTATATGAGATGAATTTCTCTTAATAGTCTTGAATTATAGTGTTTCCTTGTTTTGTCAGACTTCTAACATTTTGGGTCTTATTGACTTTCTGTAATCTATTTCTTTCATTGATCTTAATATGTCTATACATTTCTATTACATCAACCTTTCCCTTATATAATTTTCTTCTAAAGTAAGGACACAATTTTATTTTATAGTTCCTGTGGGCATTCCGCAGAAAGTTCCAGAACATCTTCTTGTGACATATTCTCTTCAGCTGCATTCTACACCATCTGTTGCTGTTGCATATGGGACCTCACTGGATTATCACTCCACAACATTGACTGCATCAGAGTTGCCACTGTTTCCTGCTCCTACCTTTGCTATGCAACTCCAACTGAAAGTTTGTACTGATTCTCTACTGAAGGCTCCAGAGTATCTTCATTTGGCAAGTGATCATATGTTTCCCTTTCCACCTCTTTCTGCTTAATTTGGGGACTCTTTATTCCATCCTGCTGTGATATTACCAGAGTTGGATTTTCAATACTAAATACTTCACTTTGTGGGTAACCCATAATTTCTCTTTCTATTCCCCCATTGTTTTCTTATTTATTTTTTTTACTGTGGAATTTTCCATATCTGGATGTGTTTTCCTCTATTTCTCTTCAAATAACTTTGGTGCTGCTCTTTTTGTACTGATTAGTTTTGCTTTCTTCTTTGCATAAATATTGCACCATATTAAATCTCTTTTTCTTTACCATGTCCATATTTTGTCTTCAAATGCCTTCTGCTCCACCTTTTTCTCCCTGCTTTGGGGACTTACTGTTTCATCATGCTGTGATTGTACCAGAGTTGGATTTCCAACACTGAACCCTTCAGTTTGCAGGTATTGCATAACTTCAGCTTCTATTTGTTTAACTTCTGCTTTACTAATCTTCTGTTTTATGTTCCCCATTTGTGATTTTATTTATTTATTTATTTATTTATTTATTTGTATTGTGAAATTTTCCATATCTGGATGCCTTTACATGTATTTCTCTTGAAATATCTTTGGAGCTGCTTTTTGAACTGATTAGTTTGTATTTCTCCATTGCATAAATAATGAACCATATCAGATCTCTCTTTCTTTCCCATGTCCATGCTTCTTTTTTATACCTTTCAAAAATCTCTAGGTTTTGGTCTTTATATTTTCACACTTCCTCAGTCACTTCTTTTTCCAAATGGCCTAAAGTTTCTTAGACTATATAATGTTTTTCACATATCTGTTGTATTAATGAATATAATTTTACATTTGAAGCTTTTGACAGTTTTTCTAGTGTAAGTATTTTTCTTTCCTCTAATTTCTTTCTTAATGTTTTGAATATCTTCTATTTGGAAATTCTTGGCTTCTTGCATAATAGTAACAGTAGTACTTTCTTCTACATTGGGGGGGGGGCTCATCCTGAGCCTTGCTTAACCCTATTGTAGGAATGTTTCTATATCTACACTATCATTTTTTCCAGTCCTGGCACCAGTGCACCTACCAGTACTGGACACTTTTTACTCAGGACTTGAACACTCAGCTGCCTTTTTTATTTTTTTACCCTACTTCTGTCCATGATGTATGCTATATAAAAGACTGTCTATATATCAATGTCATCTTGGTGAGGTTTTGTAAAAAACAGGTTCCACCTCATGAAGGCATTCACTAAGACTTGAGGATGAATTCAGTTGCAGCAATACTACTCTCCTTTGCTTGCTGGTTTTATCATCTCTCCATTTGGACCCCAACTCTTACAGCTGTGCCTTATGATGAAGTAGTCAGATTTCTCAGTAATATTTCCAGTGTAGAATATGTAGAGGAGCTGTACACCCCCTATAAGAAAACCTAACCACCCACACAAGCAACTGATGACCAGACTTACCAGTTTTCCTAACATTATTAAAACAAAGCACATTTGAAAGATTTCTGTAAATAAGTACTCAACATTGCAAAACTTTATGCCAAAAGGGGTTTATGGATTGGTGTCTGGGATTGTAATACTGTGTTAAAATAGAAAAATAAAGCTTATACATATACCAAGCATGATAAATGGGGAGGGAAATAGGGGTGTTGTAAAATAATGGGGATAACCCAAAACATGTTTTTTTTTTTGTGTGGAAAAGATAGGCATTTGCTAAGTAACTGTGACAAAAGAAAATGTTATATTTGTAGGGAAAGGGACATTACTGAAATCTTATAAATGTAAATAATTGGACATTTATAGATGGATTGCAAAAACAAAAGTAAGAGTAAGGAAAAAGGAAAAGAAAGAGAAGAATATAAACAAAGAGAAGAACTTTTAGAAGTAGTAGAACTGGAAGAAACATTAGAAGAGAAAAATAATAATAAAGAGAACACAGAAAAAGGTTCTGAAATAAGTGATGAAGAAGAAATAAATTGGGAGGTTGTAAAAGGCAAAATTATATGGGCAAAAGGATAAAAGACCAAAAAAAAAAGAAAGAAAAATTGAAGGGAAAAACACAAACGAAGAAAAGAAAAGAAATGGATGTAAAAGAATATATACAACTATAGACTGGGGCTTTGTGTAATGGTTAAGATGTTTGACTCACAGACACAAAATGTATTGTCTGATTCTCACCTTGGAGAAGGACATTGGCTAGGCTTACAATGGCCTATTAAGAAACTAGCCTAGTAATTTTCTATAAAATAATGAAAAGAGAAAAGGGAAAATTTAGTGTGCTTTCTGTAAATGTGAATTGTATTAAGTATATAGTAAGAAGAATGGGAATTTTTGAGTGGTGTATTACATGTGATATATATGTAATTATGTTAGAGGATGTCACAAAGTGAAATATTGCTATCACAGCTATCTGGAATTTTGTAAATAATTATGTGTTATTTGTGAATGTCAACATGATTTATATAAGATGATTGTGTTACAACCATATGTTATATCAAAATTGTTTGTACAGACATGTGGGTTGAGAAAGGTTTTTACAAAGTGCTTGAAATGCATCCACAGTGTGCCGTACTAGAATAGAACAGAAATGTACATGCACTGTTGTAGCTGTTTAAATGTATATATTTTACCAGTGGAAACTGGAACACAGGAGGTTAACTTCAGTCCAGCAAAACTTCAGAAAAAATAGCTGAAATTAAATTACTTTATGGCAGCAAGAGACAGGATGTATATACTAAGGAGCTCTCTGTGTTGTCTTTAAGGAAAAATAATTACTAGGCTTGAGATGTGGAGGGACTTAATTGTTTTATGACTTCCAGTATCTGCCAAAGATCTGAGATCTAGGTATTTTCACAAGTAGATGCTAAATACTGCTAGCTTCCAGCAGAGAGGGTTTCACCTGGGATAGAGTCCGATGACAAGAAATGATGTAATTTTGCAAGCTATCCCAGCAGTAATATTTGAGATATTAATTTAAGAAGTTTCTGAGAGAGAGAGCATTTTGTATTCTGTTTTGGACCTAACAAGAACTAGAATATCCATTCACCATATCTGCCTTGCTCTTAAGTAAGTTAACTAGCATATAGTAGTTCTCTTAGATTCAAGCAGGACTATAGTAAAGCATAGTCTGAGCAAAAGTGGGCATAGCTAGTAAACCTTTGCCAGGTGTGTGTTTGTATATAACTCAAAGTTCAAAGAGTGTGTGCGTGTCAGCTACTTGGGCAGGGACACAAAGAACTGGTTGGACAGACAGGGTGCTGGAGGTCTTGGCTTGGCCACTCAGCTCTGATCTCAACTCTGTAGCTGTGCCAATGGGGTGTCTTACTGGGGATTTGGTGAAAGAGGGAAAAAACAGCCCTGGACTGACTGTGGTCTCTGTGTGCTCTTAAGGAAAATTGTACTTGATGCAGAGAGCTGCATCTGGAAATACTGTGCATGTACTTGTCATCCTCCTAGTGTACATCCCCCATTGGTGCAGTGATGAGGATTGAGGCTCCTTGATTACTGGTCCAGTGGTAGGTTATCACTTTATTGATTGGCAATGGTTGGATATCCACATATTGGGATTCAGTGGTGTTGATATTGAACTCCTGTAGCCTGTAAAAAGTGGTCACTAAAGAAGGTGTTTGTACTCTCGACCAGACACATGGTAGACATTCAGAGTTTCATATCACAATCGTTTTATTTATTTTTTGTTCATTTAAATAGTCGGGGAGAGCAGGTAAGGATGTCAGCAGACAATTATGGCAAGCTGACAAGGAGCAAGTTGGCTGAGATGTGGCAAGACAAATGACTGGTACATGCCAATCTGATTAAAGCAGAAATGATTGCAGCCTTAGTCACAGCTACATCACAGACCAGCAATCAGGAGGGCAACCAAACTGGCCTTGGGGATGTACAACTCTCAGAAAATGGACAGTTCAACTTTGCCTCAGAGGACTTAAAAATTCATTTGGAGTTAAAGAGACTTGAACTGGAGGCCAAATGGTCAGAACTAGAATCAGCAAAGAGACTGAGGGGTTTGAAGGCTGAAGAAAAGGAGAAATTGATGGCATTAGAATCAGCAGAGAGACTGAGATGTCTGGAAGCTGAAGACAATGAGAGGCAAAGACAACATGAAAAGGAAATGCTGACTCATTGCCAAGCTCATGGAGGTAATGGGGAAGGGAATAACTGAACCCCAAAAGCAACAAAGGTCAGTAAATTTCTTTCACAATTTCAGAGGGTGATAATTTTGATGGTTTTATTCATATGTTTGAAAGGGCATGTAAACAGTATAATGTTCACCATGGGCTCTAGGTACAGCTCCTGACCCCCCCTTACTACATGATAAAGGTGCAGCTGATGTTTCTAAATTGTCTGACACTGATTGCTTAAATTATAATAGTGTGAAGAATTGTCTTTTAGAATGTTTTAAGTTAACACTGAAGCTTACAGAAAAAAGTTTTGTGAGTATAGATGCAAGGCAGATGAAAGTGTGTGTGAATATATTGCTCAGTTAAGCACTTCTTTTCACAAGTGGGTGGGTGGGTGTCAGATCACCACTTTTGAAGGGCTGACAGACCTTTTGGTGAGAGAACAAGCCCTTAGCACTTTGCCTGAGGACATGAGAATCTGGTTGGCAGATAGGCAACGCAATACGGCAGATGAGTTGGGGAAAAAGGGAGACCTATACCTAGCAATCAGGGCATTACTGCACAGGAAAGGGATACCCAGTGCTGTTCACAGGTCTAGGGGAACCCATGGCGGGCAGCCTAAACTGCATCAACAGAGTCCACCAATAGCAGGGAAAGCCACTAGTTCAGGTACATGGCGAAGACCAAGGGTTAAATGTTTTAAATGTAACCAGTGGGCCCATGGAGCATATAGATGTCCATGGAGCAAGGTGAGGAATAAAAGGTGGGAGAGCCAGTAAGTAGGAATAACAGAATGCCAGCAGTAAGTTGTCTGGAGACAACAAGGGTACCAAACTGCCACAAGAGGTTATATCCTATCTTAGCAGATGGGAAACAGGCCACTGCTAAGAGAGACACAGCCTCTGACCTAGCCATTGTAAAGCCTGCAATGGTTAAAGAGGAGCACTACTTGCTTGGGCAGTCTACTCCAGTCAGAGCTTTAGGAGGACGCCCATTCCAAATACCTTTGGCTAGGGTTCACCTTGACTGTGAGGGTGGAAAAGGAAACAAGCAAGTAGGTGTGTTTGAGGATATCCCTGCAGATGTCCTGATAGGAAATCATTTTGATAATGTAGTACCTTGTCTGCATGCAGTTACACACAGTCAGGCTTGGAGACAAGCATGTGGGTTTGGGAGCCCGGGGGGACCCCGACAGACTGCACACTTGAAGCCAGGACTGGTGAGGTGGTTACTTCAGAGAGGTAGCTACCCTGTAGCAGTGAGGCTGAAAGTGAGCCACAGTTGCTGGTGGGTACTGATGTTCCCTTGGATAGAGTTACTGCAGTGGCAGAGGTGAGTAGTAGTAACCAATCTGACAGTGAGGCACTGCTGTCAGAGAATACCAGACTTCCTGGGGAAGGGGAGCTAGGAAGGGTTACAAAGAGAGAGATGAGACAGGCTGAGCTCTCACATTCTACATTACAAGGCTTGAGGGAAGCAGGCAGGGAGGCACCTGATTCTCAAGGAAAATAGGAATCTGTATACTAGGACAAAGAGTTACTGTATAGAGAGTGGACCCCTGAGGGAGAGCTAGAGGGTGAGAGAATACAGCAGTTGGTAGTGTTCAGAGTCTACCATCTAGCACTTCTAGCCATAGCCCATGACATTCCCTTTGCATATCATATGGGCATAAAGCATACAAAGAGATGTGTTATGCAGAACTTTTATTTGCCTTGGATTTCCAGAGATGTAACAGGGTACTGCAGAACCTGTGAGCAGTGCCAAAAGGTGGGCAAGTGAAGAGACAATGTCAAAGCTCCTTTGCTGCCTTTGCCTGGGATTGAGGAGCAATTTCAGAGGGCAGCTATGGATATTGTGGGGCCTCTGAGTACCCCAAGTTCCTCAGAGAAGAAGTATATCCTAGTGGTAGTAGATTATGCTACCAGATACCTTGAGGTAGTGGCTCTGTCCTCCATTGAGGCAGAAAATGTGGAAAATGCTTTGTTAGAGATTTTCAGCAGGGTAGATTTCCCAAAAAGGAATACTGACTGACAGAGGTTTCAATTTCATGTCAGGCCTGCTGGCTTGTCTATGGAAGCACTGTGGGGTAAAGCAACTAAAGACCCCCCTACTATCCCCTGATTAATGGTCTGGTGGAGAGGTTAAACTCTATACTAAAGACCATGTTACAGGCATTTGCAGACCAGTTCAAGAGGGAGTGGGACAAATAATTGCCCCATATGTTGTTTGCTTACAGAGAGGTGCCTCAGGAATCCACAGGATTTTCACCCTTTTCAGTTACTGTATGAGCATAGAGTGAGGGGAGCTCTAGATTTGATTTATGATGAGTGGGAGGGTGAGTGTAAATCCCACAAGGAATCTGTTGTGGCATATGTCCTAAACCTCAGGACAAGGCTCAGGAAACTCTTATTTTTGGCCCATGAGAACCTGTTGGAAGCCCAACAGCAACAAAAGGTCTGGTATGACAGGAATGATCGAGCTAGAGAGTATGCTGTGCGGCAGCAGGTTATGGCTCTCATTCCTGTCAGACACAACAAGCTGCAGGCAGCTTGGGATGGACCCTTCATGGAGGTAAGGAATGTCAGTGATGTTAACTACATGGTAGAACTCCTAGGCAGGAGGCAGATGCACAAGCTGTACCATGTTAACATGATGAAACCTTACCATGATAGGGAGGTCCTTGTGCTAACTATTTGCAGTAGAAGGCAAGAGGAATCTGATGGAGCTCTATGGATACAGGGAGCCAACCAGCAAAATTCCAAGTTACTATGGTGGAACATAGGGTTTCAGACATATGATAGGCTAGTGTAGCACTGTACTGGGGTCAGCAATGCCAAGGAAGCTGGAATCTCAATACAGGGTATGGGATAATGTATTCCCAGATAGGTTCATCCCTCTCAAGCAATGTTTCTCAAGGGTCACTTGAAAAACTAGCTTGAGTCTTTGAGGGGGGAGAAGTGTGACAAAGGGAGATACTGCTAGAACAGCTATCTGGAATTTTGTAAATAATTACAGGTCATTTGTGAATGTCAACATGATTTATATAAGATGTTTGTGTTACAACTGTATTACAACTGTATGTTATGTGTATATTAAACTTATTTGTACAGACATGTGTGTTGAAAAGGCTTTTTGAAAAGTGCTTAAAATGTATCCACAGTGTGCCCTACTGGAATATAACAAAAATGTACATGTACTATTGTAGCTGTTTAAATGTATATATTTTAACAGTGGAAACTGGAACACAGGAGGTTAACTTCAGTCCAGCAAAACTTCAGAAAAATAGCTGAAATAAATTACTTTATGGCAGCAAGAGACAGGATTTATATACTAGGGAGCTCTCCATGTTGTCCTTAAGGAGAAATGATCACTAGGCTTGAGATGTGGAGGGATGTAATTGTTTTATGACTTCTAGCATCTACCAAAGATCTATGGTCTATGTATTTTCACAGGTAGATGCTAAATACTGCTAGCTTCCAGCAGTAGGGGTTTCACCTGGAATAGAGTCAGACGACAAGAAATTATGTCATTTTGCAAACTATCCCAGCAGTAATATCTGAGATATTAATTTAAGAAGTCTCTGAGAGAGAGAAGGCATTCTGTATTCTGTTTTGGACATGACAACAACTAGAAGATCCATTTACCACATCTGTCTTGCTCTTATTAAGTAAGTTAACTAGGGTATAGTAATTCTCTTAGATTCTTAGATTCAGTCAGGAATATACAGAAGCAGAGTTTAGATGTTTTTCTCTATTTAATTTGAGACTGTCCTGCAATGTTGTTTTAAATATTTCCTGTGGTTTTGAACACTGATATCACTGTGAATCTATACTGAGCATTTTCTTGTTCTTTTATTATTTATTATTAAATATATTTAAACCTTGCATTGCGGCTGATCTTTGTGAGACATATTTAGGTTTTGAGTGTACTTGCATATTTATTTGGTGACACTTCATGGGCCACTCCTAATAGCTTTGCTCTTGGTCAAACTACTATTTGTGTTAATATTTGTACTGTGCAGTAAGATTGGACACCCTTTGTTAAGGGCCTTAAAGTAGCTGATAAGGAGCTGGCTGGTGGCAGTGATAACTGCCCTATAGTCCGGGCAAAAGGGGACATAGCTAGTAAACCTGTGCCAGCCTTTCCCAGGCCTGTGTTTGTAGATAAATCAAACCTCAAAGAGTGTGTGTGTGTGTGTGTGTGTGTGTGTGTGTGTGTGTGTGTGTGTGTGTGTGTGTGTGTGTGTGTGTCAGCTACTTGGGCAGGGACACGAAGCACTGGTTGGACAGAGAGGGTGCTGGAGGTCTTGGCTTAGCCACTCAGCTGAGATCTCAGCTCTGTAGCTGTGCCAATGGGGAGTCTTAATGGAGATCTGGAGAAAGAGGGAGAAACCAGCCCTGGACTGACTGTGGTCTCTGTGTAATCTTGGAAAATTGTACTTGATGCAGAGAGCTGCATCTGGAAATACTGTGTGTGTACATGTCATCGCCCTAGTGTATGTCCCCCACTGGTGCCAGTGTTGAGGACTGAGGCTCCTTGATTACTGGTCCAGTGATAGGTCGTCACAGAGGACACAATATTTTTAACAAAATGAAGAAAGATTACAGAGAAACTATGGGGAGGAAGGATAATATAAAATTTGAGAAATGAGAGATGTTCTGGAATAACTGTATTCTGTAGAAATGCAATATAGATATTATATGTAACTTTAGCAAAAATGAGAGGATTAACCATTGTAGATTTAAAATGGAAAAAACAAGTATATAGAATTATAACATCATATTCTTATGCTAACTGTAAAGAAAGAGAAAGCTTATTTCCTCAAGAAGGATAGGAGTTTTGGAATGGTGTATTAAATGTGATGTAGATGCATTTGTTTTAGAAGGCACAAGATTCTTAATAAGTGAAGAAAGATTACAAACAGAAAAATTATGGGGGTAAGATAATTTGTAATTTGGGAAATGACCAGTGTTCCAGAATAGGATTACTTTGTAAGAATACAGTAAAAATATTAGATATAACTTTAGTAAGAATGGGAAGATTAACTATTTAAAATGGAAAGAACAAATATATAGAACACAGTATTATATGCTTATGTTACTTATAAAAAAGAGAAACTTTATTTCACCAGATTTTAGATTGTGTAATGATAAATATGAATATTTTAGTGACATGAGAATTTAATTGTGATTTAAGAGTAAAACATAAAAAGAAGGGAAACAATGTTAGAAAAATGTCAGAAGCTATCAAATGTGGTAAATCAGTACTCTGGGATAAAAATTCATAGACTTACAGAAGGTGGTTTTACAGAACTGAAAGGATTAAATACTGGAGAAGGAGAAACAATTGAAACATATTTTGGATCATCTAGAATATGGATAGAGATAAAGGAAAATAATGAATTTATAAAATAGGCAAAATAATAAAAATTATAAGTGAGAAAATGTGGGTTGAAAAAAGGAAATAAAGAAATTAATAATGCAGCTGTGGAGGGATCACATTACAAGGAGAACATTCTATAACATTTGGTCTGAATGGTGAATGTTTTTTAAGATTAAATATAAAAAATGTCATTTACAACAGCAGTATGATGTAAGAAAAGTGGATAAAGAAAAGTACAAGGAGGACATAGAGAAGCACTGGAATGCTTAGAAAAAAAAATTATCCCACACAGTTTGGTTTCATCAAAGCGAGATTGTGCCTGTTAAACTTGGTCGCCTTTTTCAAAACAGTCACCAAAGCTATGGATGAGGGGAAGACAGTGCACACCACCTACCTTGACCTAGCCAAAGCCTTTGACACTATTCCCCACTCAGGCATAATAGATAAACTCTCCCAGCTAGGCATCAACCCATATGTTACCAGGTGGGTAGCTAACTGGCTCACTGATAGAACCATACAGTCAAAATAGGTAAAGCCACCTCTAGTAGTAGACCAGTAACAAGTGACATACCTGAAGGGGCCTCTACTGTTTGGGATATACTTTTCTGAGGTACAAGCCAAAACCATTGGTCTGTGGCTGACCAAGTTTTCAGATGACTGCAAGCTGGACACTGTCATAAATTCCCCTAGAGATGTGAACATCCTCCAAGAGGGCGTTACCCAAACTACTGACTGGTGCCAGAAACATGGCCTCAAACTGAATGTCAAGAAATGCATCATTATCACCTTTGGGGGAAATGGTGTCCCCACAAATTATCACATTAATAACAACATACTAAGCATGCAATCAGTTGTGAGGGACTTGGACACCCAGGTTGATAGCTACCTGGCTTTTGACCACCACTTTGTCTCCATTGTACAGAAGGCTTTCTACATTGCCCACCTTATAAGTAAGGGTATTTCATCCAGGAACAAGGAGATCATAACATCCCTGTACTCCTCCCATATCAGACCCCTTGTTGAGTACAATGCCCCCATCAGCCAAGCACATGCATTAGTTGGAGAGACCACAGAGGTTCCTGACAAGAAAAATCCAGGGTCTCAAACACCTATCCTATACAGATAGGCTAAAAGCCCTGTCCCTCTACTCAGTCTCATACAGACTGCTCAGAGGTGACCTGTGTCTGACATACAAGGCTGTCTCAGACTCAATCTTAATTGTGTTGCTGCATATCTGTAAGTCAAACTCCACTCACGCAACCTGCACATAGGGCCTCAACCTGGTCTGCGACATTAATAGAACTTGATGGTGGGATAGATTTGTGTCCCAATGACTTCCCCATATGTGGAATAGACTCTCACTCCATGTCAAGCACTGTACCTCACTAGCCCTCTTTAAGAGGAACCTGGATGACTGGATGAAAAACAGCAAATATACCCCTGGGATCCCACCAGTGTCCCTACTGGACAGGAAAACAGGTTCTGGTTTGTGGGAACATGGGTGAAATTCTTGGCTAAGCTTATAAGGACCTCCAGGCCAATAACCTAGTATCATTCTATGAACCTATGAACTTATAATGACAGAGAATATTTTAATAAAGAAGAATAATTATATAGAAAAAAATCAAGAGGAAATTAAAGAGTTATTATTTAAACAAATATATTTTCTACAAATGAAAATAGAAGAAGCATTGGCATATTTAAGTAGAATAGCAAAAGAAGAGAGCAATGTAATGAGAGAAAAATAGCAAGTACTCTGGAACAAATTATGAATACAGTAGTAGAATATGTACAAAACATATTTAAAGAAAAATAATAAATTGAAGGCATTATGGGAAGTAAAAAAGTTTTCAGAACAAGAAAATAAAGAATTTGAAAAAGAGATATTACTATATGAGCTAGATAAAGTATTTCCGTAAGTGAACACAGAATTAGCTGCAGGACCAGATGCAGTAGGATATGAAATGTATAAAAATGTAATGGAATGGCAAAAAGAATATTGCTTAAAGAATTTGAATGAATAGTTAAATGAAGTTTTATTTACAAAAAAATATGTAGTAGAATACTTAAATTTGTTTGGAAGAAAAAGGAAAACAATATAAAGAAAAAACTGGATAAGAATAATATTAAACAATAATGACTATAAGATTTTTATGAAAATAACACAGAAGATTTTTAAAATGAAGATGTAAAGTGTTATGGAGGACAGTATATACAGCATAAAAGGGAAGGGATGTCAAGAATTACTTATTAATGATAGTAAGATAGATTGTGGATGATATAAACAGAGAATAAAAAGCTAAACTTATGATAGGGAATATTAAAAGGGCATTTGATACAATAGCACATTACATTTTATGGGAAGTAAAAGAATACAATGCAAGTGAGAAGATCAGGAAATTATGTAGGCCTTCTTATTGAAATAATAAAGTAAAGATTTTAGTAAATGGTTGACTAAGTAAAGAGGTACTTATGAGTAGAGGTGTAAGACAGGGACTGTGACCTTATGTAAAGTAAATTATAAAATTATGGAAACAGGGTACGTAATGCCTGAGAGGTTAAGAATTCCAGTTTTATTAACTTATGCAGATAATATTATAGCAATTGCAAAAAAAAAAACAAGGCATGGAGAAAATAAGTAATATTTTGCTTAAATAAATGTTTAGAAGCAATAGGGATGACTTTAAACAAAAAGAAAAGTAAAAGGTTAGGAGATGTGGTTAAGATAGTGGGAATATATTTTAGAATTAATGAAATCACTGACTGAATAAGAATGTAAGTAGACTTCACGGGGGAAAAATAATAAAAGAGTAAAAAGAAATTGTTTTTTTTTTCCTGGAAAATATATAGATTATCATTTAGGAAAAAAGTTAATTTTGTAAACTTAGTTTTAATGGGAAAATATATCTAGCAAGTGTATTTATGTTGCCAATGTTATTTGAAAAGGGATTATTGCAAACATTTTTTTTTTATTTTTATGGAAATTCTAGAAGAATTTTGTATGTAAATAAACAAGAAGGAGGTTTAGAGTCAAGTAATCCAGTGGTATGCATTGCTTCACTAAATGTATATAAAGTGTTAAAGTAGATAAATGAAAAAGATGACAGATTGGTTATACAAATGTTTAAATATAAGTATGACAAACTTTGGGATAAGGTAAAAAAGAGTACAAGAAAAAAGAAGGTATAAATGCAGAAATGAAATGTTATCAGGAAAGATATTTATGTTGAAAATAAAAATTGATGAAATCAAAAAGGACAGTAGTATGGTATAAGAGGGTCTATATCACTTTGTCAAACTCTTAAAAGTTCAAACATCATATGGTCGACACCATATGATCGAACTTTTAAAAGTTTGAACATTTCAATGGAGATCTGTACAGTGCGGAATGGGAAGCTTTCCCTTTTCGGCACTGTAGTGTCATCTTGGAGTTGGTATATTTAAAGAGCGGGGTGTGTAGGGGGTGCAGGGTGCTTGGCCTCCTGCTTAAACCATTCAGGTAGATTTTTTCTTTGGTTTATTTTTTTTCATTACATTTTTTTCACTTTTAAAAGTTCAATCATATGGTATTGACCATATGACATTCCAGCTTTAAAAGTTTGATTATGTAATATAGACGCAGTATAAGAATAGAATGATACAATCTTACTTTGTCAAACCATGGGAAAAGGTAGCAGAAGGTAAAATTACAGCTATAAAATAAGAAATAATCAGGATGTGCTGGTTATAATTTTCCAATTTCCAACAGCTTTCAGCTTGGTACAGTAGTACTTTCACAATCCCTAGATATTGTTAGTGGTCAAACAGACTAGTTACCATACTACATTTGACTGATAGCTAAATATAAATTATAAAAATAATGCCTCACCGGTAGTATGCTCCAGTGATCTGGGTTTGTTGGAGAGGGATGCCACAGCTTTCCAACCTACAGGCTCAATAATACCTTCTCCTCAGATAATAAATAATAATACATAATAAATCAATAAATAAATACTAGCCACAAGATCTTCAAAGTGAGTACATAAAAATGTTGCTTAGGCAATAAAGGTAGTACTGGTACAGAGCAAATGCACAGAAGAAAATAAAAAGTATTAGCCATTTTGCATTCATACTTTTGATGGAAATATTCATTATTTTTGCTTACTGAATATTTGATTTCATATAATAACTCTGAATTTAAATGTGTACTGAATGAGTGTATGTTAACCTTCTTTGACATGTGTACTGCAAAGATGGTAAATGCTTTCCAGCACTTTTCATAAGAGGCTCACTGAATTGTCTATTTCCTCTCTATTGTCACTAATTATCCATGGCTTGCCTTTTAGACATGCCCCAAATCATTTTGTGCTAGAAAAAAGAATTATAGACAGTAATTGAAATTTTTTTGTCTAAAGAGAGGTATGATAAATGCAAATATATAGAATGAATAACTTCCTTAAGCTAGTGAATAAGAAAGATGTGAACAATTTCAGTTAGTGAATAAGAAAGATGTGAACAGTTTCTTTCCAAGTGAAGTGAGATAACAAAAATACTATACAGAAGGTGGTGCAGTTTTTTACATACGCATATTCAGCATTCAAGTTAAAAATATTTAGACATGTGCAAAGTAAAACAGAAAATCTATTTGTGTAACAGAAATATCTTGTAACACTGTAAGGCTGCAAACAGTTCACTATGTGTATCATGTTGATCTCATTTCAGGCCAGAGTTGATGCCCAAACTGCATTCCAAGAAACTTCTTCCCAAGGGTCACTCTCAGCATACTTCATAGCTGCAACTGTTCTTCTAGCTGCAACATTGCTCCTCTCCCTAAGTGCTCTGATAGGCCTTATAGTTGTGTACTTCAGACTCAACAAGGTAATATTGTTGACTCATGGAATGACTAGAATTGTTTATATTTTCCATCTATTTTTTTTTTCTGTTACAATAAAAACAATGACTTTTCTCACTTGCAAATGATATTTTGTATGTTACCCAAAGGAGATCTTGTTCACACAAAATTACTAGCTGCACCTATTTCCTTCATGTTATCACTGACTCTCTTTCTTCTATTCTCAGATTGCCTTGCTTCACAGTTGATGTAAATTAAGACCATATTTAGGAAATGTGTATTCAGGGTCACTAATCACCATAGCTTCTAGACTCTTAGGTATTTTCCCATCATATTTATCATTGTTTTACTTTCTGTATTTCTCATATGGAGAAAATTGAATGTCAGGGTACAGAAGATATCATACTGTAACTGGAAAATGTTTTAAATGCTCTGCCATTTCCTGCAGGACCATGCACATTTCATTTTATAGAGCATGCATTCTCCTACACATAATATAAAGTACTCTGATTGTGTCAGCTTCCTTTCATTGTAATCTCCTATGATAGCCAACATTAAGTAGTACACCTGTAGAATCCCTCATCCCTGCCAAGAAAGAACAGCTGGGTTTTAGCTGCTCACTTTTTGTTATCTTGCCATACTGACCCTCCTACTATTACAGTGTTAATCCAGTTGACATTAGAGATCTCACAGGAAGATGATCAGTCCTTGTGCTACTAGATCACCTTAGCCTCCCTAGGCTCTACCCTGCTCACAGTCTACGGCCAGTGAGGAGGCTGAAGAGGCTGGTAAAGCATTATGCTGTTGCTGCTGGAGAGTGGATATACCCAAACACACACACACACATCTCTCCCTAAAGTATTGTAATTTGTGGGTGGTATATGTAAGTTCTGGGTTGAGGGTGCTTGACTCCACCAAGGTCAAAACACTTGTTTTGAGCTATCCTCTTACCTTGCATATAAGCAGCAGCGTTTAGGTTACAGCAGCAAGTACTTGCAAAACAATGGATTATGTTGAGATCTCTCATAGTAGAAGACTGAAAACATGTTTCCAAACTATGAAGTCTGATGGCTAAAAAATTGTTCCTGCTCTGCTTCAACAGAATTAAACTAAAGAGTAGCAGTGTCCTGTAAAGAAATGCATGTTAATATGATGATCTAATGATATATAAACAATAAAATGTGGTAAATGGAAAAAATGAGTCAGTTAGAAGAGAAAGAAAGTAATAATCCAAAGGTGAGGTTGTGTCTGAGCTTATGAGCACCAGTTATGATCAGTGCCTTTCATCACAGTAATGACAAAACAAATCCACTTTAAAAATATCAAATTCACAAGGAATAACAAAAAACAAGTTAAGGATGCAGAATTCAGTTACCCTAGCATAAGATAAGGCCACTGCCAGTAATTTATAAAAAAAGTGCAGTAACAATGAGAAGAAGCCAAAACATCTTCATCTGCTTACACAACCTTTCAGAAGTCAAGGTAAATCACGAAGATTGAATTCAAGTCATAAAATAAAAATCCAGCTCCAGAGATGATAACAGTTGCCAGAAGAATATCATGCGCCTTAGTAGTAGTGATGCACAGGTAATATGCTACTTGCACATAGAAAATTCAGCTATCCAAAACAAAAGGAAGAAGCAGACAGTAGAGGCTCACTGGGGTCATGTAAAATAGTCTCTAGGAAACTCAGAGCACAAAGCAACTGCAGAGATAATGACAGGTTAAAGTTCCACAAATGCAGTCAGTGGGTACAAAACTTAGTAGACAAGCACAACATGTAGCAGTCATCCTTGTGCTAAGCAATAAAGCTTTCTTTCAATAACAGGTGTAAAAGCAATTGTATCAGTAAAAGAAGCAAATAGATGTAATAAATGCAAAATCCAAATAAGTACCATAAAATGAAAAATTATACAATGACTGGCCATTAATATTCAAAAATGAGGATGCTGACTGGTCAGCTCAACCAGTGTACCTGTTGTAAATCCAAGAATATACCAGTGGAAAAAGGTCTGGTCATCCGGACTTTTCTCCATTAGTATATCTCATAAGTGTTTTACTTTTCTTTCTTTTTTTTTTATTTATTGAAAACAAAAAAAAAAAAAACGGGAGTCTTTTAACGAACAAGGGAAGATGGTACAGACAAAAATAAGAGGATAATCAGGTACGTTCTGCAAAACTATAGAAACTTACCTGATTGTCCTTTTATTTTCTCTGTCGCGGCTCTCCCTCGTTCATTAAAAGTATCCCAGTTTCTTTTTTTGTTTTGTTTTCAATTAAAAAAAAAAAGCAACGAAGATCTTCCTTTCTCAGTTGCTTTCTTTGCACAGCACTGATGTAGTGCGTAAGTGTAGGAACACAAGTTCCATACGCATGCGCAGTACATCAGAAAAAGCCCCGGGATACCACAAAAACCCGGAAGGGCAGCATGGAGGCATTATACAAAGACATTATTTTAAAAAAATTAAGTATTTTTTTTCTTAAATAATGTCATTGTATAACAGCAATAACTGACTCTGTGGTTGTGGTATACTGAAATTTACCCACGGTTGGCTTTATTTAATCACTCGGGCTTCGCCCTCATGATTAAACCACACCAACCTTAGGTAAATCTTCAGTATACCACACCACATCATCGGTTATTGCTTAATGATACTACACAACTCAGATGAAAGCTAACAGTTTATACATCTTTAGCAAGACTACCACTTTCACAGCAGTGCATTAACTTAAAGTTCAAAATTACTTTTTGCTTAAGTAGCACCATAGATCTTATGTCCACGAATCTATGCATTTATTCCATAAAAGGCTCTTGTGACTGGAATTAGAGTTTTATAAAACTACAATTTTTTAAGTAGGAAAATTTGCTGGCAATGCTCAGATCAGTCACTCTATATAAAGAACACCAGCAAAACAAAAAAAATTAGCAATTCTACCATTAAGGACATTCCTGCTGCTAAAGACTTTGAAAACTCATCAGTTTTAGCAGTCATAATCATGAATTTAAACATGTAGCTTACTTTTATGCACAGATCTTTAAATGTTGTTTTGTATGTGTTGTCTTATAAACAGTATAAGCTAAGGCATGGGTCTCAAACATACAGACCACAAAGTAGTTTTCTGATGCTCACAATTACTTGTTTTGGTATCTGGATGTATTTTTATTTTTTTACTGTCGTACATTCTGCATTCTGTTCAAACAATGAATCCTGTCACCAAACGTGCCTAATATATTGGACATGCAATTGGAGGTTTCAGTTAGGTGATTATTTTTTATTGGGTGTGTTTGTTACAGCTGCGGTATGGTTGGATGATTTTTTTGCATGTACAGAAGTGGAACCACTAAGACGGGTATGTTTCTTTTTGGTGTTTGTACATACTTGAACAAACTGCTAAAGGGATCGGTGGGGATATATTTCATTTTCATGCTTGTGCATATTTGGATATACTACTGAAGAGATCACTTAAGGAAATGTTTCTTTTGGAGTTAGTGAAGTGCCTGCGCATACATGGGAGACCACTGAAGGGTTTGTTGGGGGTAAACTTTTCATTTGGTGTTAGGGAAGTTCTTGTGCATACATGGGCAGGATACTGAAGGGGCCATTGAGGTAAATTCTTCATTTGGAGTCAGTGAGGTGCATATGCATACTTGGACATACTACTGAAATAATCCATGGGGGAATGTTTAATGTTGGTGCTTGGACCTACTGCTGAAGGGATCAGTGTTGGAAGTGTTTCATTTTGATGCTTGTGCTTACTTTGACAAAGTGCTGAAGGGATGGGTGTGGTAATGTTTTATTTTAGGCTTTGTGCATAATTGGACTTATTGCTGAAGGGATTGTTGGGGGATGTGTTTCATTTTGGTACTTGTGCATATCTGAACATAAAGCTGAAGAGATCAATCGGGAAATGTTTCATTTTGGTGCTTGTGCATACCTGGATATACTACTGAAGAGATTGCTTGGAGAAATGTTTCATTTTGGTGCTTGTGCATGCCTGGAGAAACTCCTAAAGTGATTGCTGGGCAAAATAATTCATTTTGTGTAATTTTGCTGCTTGTGTATACTTAGACAAGCTACTGAAGGGGTTGCTGGGGGAATAATTAATTTGTGTGTCAGTGAAGTGCTTGTGCATACTTGCACAAACTAGTGAAGGAATGGCTGTGGGCAAGTATGGTTTGTGGATGCCTTGAACTTGCAGCCCACCAAAAAACCCTTGGTGTTATTTGCAGCCCTCTTGTTCATTTGAGTTTGAGACCCCTGAGCTAAGGCATGCTTAGCCTTTCAAAAATGCAAAACTGAGTATCTTGAGAATTCCTTACAAGTTTTAAGAAGGAGCACCAGAAGAGAATGTTATACAAGGCAAAACAAAAGTTATTAAAGCCCCACAAGTTGCTGACATTTCTTCTGATTTTGCAGTCATCTGCATACTTACTGAGATTAAGCTGTAATTGTTTAGGACAAACAGCTGTGCAATAAGCAAGTAATAAAACCCAACAGAATGAATGGTATTGGGCAATACTGGACCTTGCATCACAGGTAAAGGACATCATTACCACTGATGAGCCTGACTTGCCAAATACCATTTATCTTGAAAGGTTAGAAAATCAACCTTTTATTTTCACAATAAAACAAGACACTATATTTCTAATTCTGATTCTTTGGCATTTTAACATATAATAAAATATTAACTTTTTTTAGTTTCTCTGTTATGTTAAAATGGCTTAACATTTTAACATTAACAGTTAAGATAGGAGAAGATGATATAAAAATGGTGACATACAATGAATCTGCAGGAAAGTCTCCAGGAATAGATGGTATTCCTGTGAAAGTTGGGAAGCTAGGAGGAAAGAACATGATAAGGATCTGGAGGTTTTGTTTCACACTATTTTAAAAGGGAAGTCCCAACATCATGAAAGAAAGTTGTAGTGACTGTAATACCTAAAGACAGTGAAGACCCATTACAGCTAGCTTCATACAGGCCCAGTTCAGTTTTAAACCATGATTATAAAGTGTTTATATCTTTAGTAGCTAAATGAATAGAAAAAGTGTTACCAAAATTGATATATATATATATATATATATATATATATATAGATATATATATATAGATCAATGTGGTTTTGTGGAGGGGAAGCAAACATTTGTCATAGGTTCATAGGTGTGTACTAGGCTAATGACCTTGGAGCCTTTACAAGCTTAGCCCATAGGATAACCCTGGCATCGTGCCACCTGACCATAGTTTCCAGTGCCTCTCTTGAGTAGAGACATTGGAGTGATCCCAGAGGTGAATTGTCTATTTCCCATCCACTCATCAAGATTTCTCTTGAAGAGAACCAGTGAGGTAATCTGTTTAACATGTAAGGGGAGTCTATTCCATAGCATGGGCAGTCTCTGGGTTATGAACCTGTCCCTCCAGCATGTTCTGTTGATTGTGGTAATGAGGTTGAGGTCTCTAGACCGTGTGGTGCGGAGGGATGGGGATTTCTTTAGATGTAGCATTTCTAACAGAGCTGGGTCAGACATGACTTTATAAGTCAAGCAGAGATCACCTCTAAGTAGGCGATATGAGACAGAGAATAGTTAGAGTTTTTTGTGTCTGTCCATATAGGGCAAGTGTTTAAGGCCTAGGATCCTCTTTGTGAGGTACTTTTGCAGCCTCTCCAGTTGTTGCAGGTGTCTAGTGAGGTACATGCCAAATGGTACATTGTACTCGATGATTGGTCTAATGAGGGAAGAGTAGAGGGAGACAATGACCTCTTTCTTTCTGGATGCAAAACCCTTAGTAATGAGATGTGCCACATAGAAGGACTTTCTGACCACAGTGGCAATGTGGTGGTCAAAAGAGAGGTTGCTGTTAACCTGTGTTCCCAGATCTTATATAATGCCTTCTGTGTTCAGTGGACTACCATCAATGTGGTAGTTCATGGGAACTGGGTTTTTCCCAATGGAGATGATGACACATTTTTTGGCATTGAGCCTAAGGTCATGGTTCTGACACCAGTCGTTGGTCTCAGAGAGGCCTTTTTGTAGGATGTCAACATCACTTGAGGAGTTAATAATGGCTCCCAACTTGCAAACTTTGTCAGCCAGAGTCCCTTTGTGTTGGACTGGACTTCTGAAAAGTAGATACCACACAGGAGAGGACCCAGGACTGAACCCTGTGGGACTCCACTCATGACTTGTCGGCAGTCTGACTTGGAGTAAGCTACTTTCACATTGTGGGTTCTATCTGTGAGTCAGTTTGCAACCCACCTACTGATATAGGGGTTGATGCCTAGCTTACTGAGTTTTTCTATGATTCCTGAGAGGGGAATGGTATCAAAAGCCTTGGCCAGATCAAGGTAGACTGTATGAACCACCTTGCCTTCATCCACAGCTCTGGTGACTGACTCAAAGAAGTCGATCAAGCTGAGCAGGCATGATCTACCCTTCACAAAACCAAACTGTCTGGGATCCAGAGTTTGGAGATTCCCTATATCCTTGTTTATTAGGTCCATGATGATGCATTCTATAGCTTTGCATATCAGACTCATCAGGTTAATGGGGCAATAGTTCCCAGGGTCTGTAGTCACTCCACCTTTGTGGAGAGGGATGACTGTAGCAGTGCACCATTCGGTAGGGACAAAGTCTGAGGTGAGGCTGTGATTGAACAGGATACACAGGTGAGGTGCCAGTTCACTCTGTAGTTCATATAGAACACTGACAGAGATGTTGTCAGGTCCCATAGAAGCTGTATTCTTGGCCTTAGACAGTACTTTTTTAACCTGTGCATCAGTAAGACTAGATGCCTGGTAATCTACTGGTATTGTGATTGGTCCTTTTGGGGGGGGGGAGTTGGTACTGAATCTGTCAGCCAGTATATTGGCAATATCTGTTGGCTTGGTATAGGAGGTACCATTGTGTAGTAGCTCAGAGCAAATCTGGGTATTGCTGTGGAGGTTCTTTACATAGCTATAGAAGGCCTTGTGGTTGTCTTCACTATCTGCTGCAATTCTGTTTTCATAGCTAGCTTTAGAGGATTTGATGAGGGATCTCAACTTTTTGTTGAGGCTGATAAGGGAGTTTTTCCAGTCTTGGGACTTCGCCTTATTCCACATCAGTTTCCTCTTTCTGTTGTAGAGTTTGTTTATGGCAGGGGACCACCAGATTGGCTTTCTTTTTTTGGAGGAGAGCATCTTGGTTCTATTGGGTATGATGAGATGCATGCATGCATTTGTATACGTGTTTGTACAGTGCATTGGTATATGATTTGGTCGTCATGCAACTATACTCCATTTGCATGGGTGCCGTGATGTTATCCACCTCTGTTCTTAGAAGCCCAAAGTTAGCTCTGGAGAAGTTTTTCATGGTGGTTACCTTTGCGGGGGGTGGGTGGGATATGGATTTCTAAGGTGATTAGTTTGTGGTCAGATCTAACCAGGGAGGAGTTGACTATTGGTGAAGAGCAACAGTTGCCCATGTTAGTAATGACCAAGTCAAGGATGTTTCTACCTCTAGTGGGGGTAAGAATGAGCTGTTCCAGGGCATTGGAATTAATGAATTCCAGGAAAATTTGAGCAAGTGTATTGGTACATTAATAGTTTTCCCAGTTAATGGAAGGGTAGTTGAAGTCACCCAGTATGAGTGTGTTAGATTGGACCCTACTATTCTCCAAGGTGCTTAGAAACGTGGAGTGAGTGTCTTGGGACATGGTTGGGGACCTATAACAGGCTACAACCTGAATCGCTGTCTTACCCAATGTTGGCTGCACCTGAAGTATCTCTGATGCATTATGTTGGGCTACCAGTCTGGAGGTGTGCTTTATGAATATGGAAACACCAGCACCTTTGGAGGTTCATTCCAAGTTCTAGGGCTGAAAGGTGTGGAATGAGTTATAGCCTAGTAGTACAGGGGTGCTTTCTGCTGCCTTAAACCAGGTCTCTGTTACAGCAGAAATGTTGATGTTCTCCATTTTAAGGAGTGCTTCAAGCAAGTACATTTTGAGATTTAGACTTCTAGCATTGAGCAGCATGACCCTCAATAGCTGTTACGGTGGTAATTTGGTCTTTGGAACACCACCTAAAAAAGGCACTATAGGGGTGGCAAGAGCCTTGGCCAGTATCCAGAAGCCCAGGGGTGAGAGATGCAGGCCATCTCTGGCAAAGCATTGAGGTCTGTCAATCATGTCATCCCAGGCAGACAGATACTGGATCTCCTTAGAAAGACACCAGAAACTTAGCCAATTGTTGAAATCAATCTTTTTCTGCTTGTACTGTGGTATCATTCTGGTAGGATGCTACTCAGGGCTAGGGTCATACCCACATGGGCTACATGATCCGAGAGCTCCTCCATGTCTCTTTTCATTTAGTCCAGCGAGGTATGTCTCAGATCAGTCACACCAACATGTACAATGACAGAGTCATATTTGTACCTGTTGTTGAGGAACCTGAGTGTGTGCATTATATGGTGGATCCTGGCACTTGACAGGCAGCTGACTGTTACTTTCTCCTTATTTAACTTAGTGAGTGGGACATCAGTGTGCCTCACTATTGAGTCACCTATGATTAGTGTGCTGGGCATGCTGTTTTGCCTTAGCGGCTTTGGTTGAGTGGCACACTGTTTAAGAGAGTTATGTGTCTCATGATTAGTGTTGTGTTGTGATGGTCGAGTGCATTTCTGCTTTGGAGGTCTCTGCTGTTTCGGAAGATTTTTATTGAGAGCCTCCGTGAAGATGGGTGTGTGGTTTGTGTTTTTATGTGTGGTTGTTCTGGAGGGCTATGTGTTCCATGTGGTGTGGTGTAAGTGTTGACCTTCTCCTCTTGACCAGCTATTCCAGTCTTGGCTGGAGAGTGAGTGGCTTTCATTTTGGCTATATAAGTGCATCTCTCACAAGTCTGAGTGTTGGGAGGTAAGAGGAGAGGGTTGTCGGTGTACATGAGGCAGTTGCTACATTGCCTCACCAGGTTAACAGGAGAAAGCATAGGGAACTGATGTTTAGACATGCCTGGAGGGGAGGGCATTAATAAAAAGTACCTTACCCGCGGTAGTGGTGCTGCGGTAGCGTTGTCGCCTCACAGCAAGATGTTCGATTCTCAGCTAGAGTGTCTTCTGTGTGGAGGCATATGTGAATGGACGTGCCTTCACTGAAGGTTGTGCATCAGGGCTGGTAACTCGGCATGTAAAAATCCACTACCAAACATTAGCAGACTGGAGTTATGCTGTGGTGACCCCTAACTGGGATAAGCCGAAAGACACAACAACTGAAGCTGTTTCCTTGTAGAAAGTTTAGTGCTGGTAGCACTTTTGTGTGCTTCAAGATTTGTGGCAAGAAGTTTGGTATGGTAAAGAGTTGGACTAATAAGCTAGTAAAAGTGCAGGAGAGGAGATAACTAGCAGATCTAAGGGAAAATTGAATAGCAGACTTTGGCACCTCTCAGAAGCTTACAAACAGTCCTGGATACATCAAATCTGTATCTGGACTAGACTAGTTACAGGAAAGGTGGGAAACAAGTGCAATGTGGGCTTTTAAACCACAAAGTTGAAAGAGATGGAAAAACTGCCCAAACGACCAATAAACTACAAGTTCTGGGAAATAAACCACTCCTCTTGTGGTAGATAGGCTAACTAGTGCTTACCACTCACACTGATAAGCTAGAAGGCTTCCTTCCAACACAGAAAGGCTTGGGGGGCTCAAAAGCTTACATGCAATCCTGGATATAGTAAATATGTATCTGGACTGGACTAGTTACAGGAAAGGTGGAAAAAATGCAAACATGGGCTTTTAGACCAGAAAGTTAAAGAAGATGGGAAAAACTGCCCAAATGGACAATAAACTACAATTTCTGGGCCAGAACCACTCCTCTTGTGATAGATAGGTTACTTAGTGCTTACAACTCCCACTGACAAGCTATAAGACTTCCCTCCAACACAGAGAGGCTTGGGGGGCTCAGAAGTTTACAAACAGTCTTGGATACAGAAAATCTGTATCTGGACTAAACTAGTTATAGTAAAGGTGGGAAACAAGTGCAAATGTGGGCTTTTAAGCCACAAAGTTGAAGGAGATGGAAAAAAGTCCTCAAACAGCCAATAAGCTACAATTGCTGAGCCAGAAACCACTCCTCTTGTGGTATATAGGTTACCTAATGCTTACTACTCCCACTGATAAGCTAGAGAGCTTCCCTCAACACAGAAAGGCTCAGGGGCTTCAGAAGCTTGCATACAGTCCTGGATACAGCATATCTGTATCTGGACTAGACTAGTTACAGGAAAGGCAGAAAAAGTGCAAATGTGGGTTATTAGATCAGAAAGTTGAAAGAGATAGAAAAACTGCCCAAACAGCTAATAAACTACAATTTCTGGGCCAGAAACCACTCTTTGTGGTAGATAGGCTACCTAGTGCTTAACACTCACACTGATAAGCTAGAAGGCTTTCCTCCAACACAGAAAGGCTTGGGGGGCTCAGAAGCTTACAAACAGTCCTGGATACAGCAAATCAGTAACTGGACTAGACTAGTTACAGGATAGGCAGGAAACAAGCTTAGAATTTTTTTTCTTGTTACAGAAAAGTGGCTAAAACAGCACTAAAAACAATTCAAGTGCAGTGCAAGCTAGCACACTTGGGTGTGTAGCAATATTAAAGCAATGTTTTCAAATTATATTCTGAACTGAATTCAATTATTGTTTAATTCAATCCTGAACAGTTAAAAAGTGCCAAAAAATATACTTAATCAGCTGAGAATCACACTCAGTCAGAATACAAAGTAAAGTGGAAAGGGAGAAAGGAGAAACAGAAGATAATTCAAGGTTAATGGTCTAAGTGGGGTGGCCTACTCAAATGTTCTCTGTATTGGGTAGAATGAGCTAATTACACTAGACTGGGATAGGGCTGGGATAGCACTGAACAGATGGGACAGTAGGGGTGTATGAAATCAAAATATGCTCTCACTGTACTCGGTTGAGTGAGCAAATGAGATGGACCCAGGAGGAGTGTTCAAACACAAATTTACAGGAGGGGCAGGCAATTCCAAAGCCATGAAGATTAATACCACAACAAGAACAGGGAGGGAGGGTGGGAAACTAACTGCAGAGAGAGAGTGAGAGAGATCACAATATTCAGTGAAGCAAATAAATGCATGGAAAAATAAAATGCAGTACTATCTTTAACACAATATTTAATGAAACAAATAAACATAAAAATAAAATGAAGTACTATCTTATAACACTGCAAGTCTGTACTTATCTCAGCTTGTAATAAAGTTGATGTAGGTATATAACAGCTAACCAAACAGCTGAAATATTCAGCTATTCAGCAGAAATAAATTCAGAGATGAGTGACTAAGACTTACAAGCACAGTGAAACCCTCTAGTCTAAGAGTTCAACATCGAATATCAATGAAGTGAGAATAATAACCCCCACTTACTACAGAGAGATCACAATATTCAGTAAAGCAAATAAATACACAGAAAAATAAAATGCAGTACTATCTTTAAGACAATATTCAATGCAACAAATATACAGAAAACTAAAATTCAGTACTGTTTTACAACACTGCAAGTTTGTACTTATCTCAGCTTGTAATAAAGTCGATGTAGGTATATAACAGCTAACCAAACAGCTCAAATATTCAGCTATTCAGCAGAAATAAATTCAGAGAAGAGTGAATAAGACTTATAAACACAGAGAAACCCTCTAGGCTAAGAGTTCAACACCAAATATCAATGAAGTGAGAATAATACCCCCCACTTACTGCAGAGAGAGATCACAATATTCAATGAATCAAATAAATACACAGAAAAATAAAATGCAGTACTATCTTTAACACAATATTCAATGAAACAAATAAACAGAAAACTAAAATGCAGTACTATCTTATAACACTGCAAGTTTGTACTTATCTCAGCTTGTAATAAAGTTAATGTGGGTATATAACAGCTAACCAAACAGCTCAAATATTCAGCTATTCAGCATAAATAACATTAACAGAACAGTGATTATCCAGATGGAAGCCAAACATAAGAAAATATTCCTATTGTCCGTGGGTCTTGATGCAGAGAAAACATTCAACAGAGTAAGCTGGGATTTTATGGCTAGGGCAATGGAAGCATTTGCATTCTCTGAAATAATAAGATTCCTTAGGAGGATATATGAGGGATCAGAGGCAAGAATTAAAAGCAGAGGGTTCTTCTCTGAAAAGTTGTCTGAACAGAGGAACCAGGTGGAGGTGTTCTTTTTCCTGTTTGCTATTTGCTTTATATTTAGAGACATTGGCAAAGAAAGTAAGGGACTCAGAAATTCAAAGGATATAATTGTTAATCAAGAAAAGTTGGCTTTATTTGCAGATTATATTATTTTGTACTTGATAAAACTAGAAAAGGACATCTCAGTGTTGTGCATTATCTTGAGACAGTTTCAAGTCTTTCTGGGATACCAAATTAATCAAAATAAAACAAAGGCTATAGCTGTAATCTATGAACCCACACATGAATTGGTCCAGCAATACCCATATTTATGGGGAAATGATAAAATGAAATATTTAGGAGTTGTGATTAAAAAGGATTCTGCTATGACAGCTAAAGATATGTTGCAAGAGACTAAACAAAAGATAATACAAAAACTGAGAAATTTGAAGCTCTTGTTTATAGAAATGGATAGCAAGATTTAGTTTTATATACAGGCCAGGCATATTTTTATCAACCAGAGGAGAAGTTGTGGGCAATAATTAATAAAGAGTTGAAGGAATTTATGGGAGAGGGAAAGAGGGCAAGAGTCAAGTGTAATAAGCTGATCCTTCCAACAGAACAACATGGTTTAGGATTACCTGATTTGAAGTGATATTTAGAGCTACACATTTAAGATGCTGAAGGTTGGGCGTCAGGCTGGCAACCTGGCACCATAAAAAAAAATCAACTGCCAATCATTAGCAGACCGGAGTTCCACTGTGGCGACCCCTAACCGGGAAAAGCTGAAAAGACAAACAACAACATACATATCACAAACTTAAAACTATAATTCAAAGTGGAAAGAGATGATGGTGAAGCAGGCTGGAAATTCAAGAAGGAAGAAGAGAGTAGGATTTGGATGCAGATCCTTAAGGAGTATAACAATGGGCATACAGAATATTATATTCATAAAGAAGCTGAAAGTATTCTAAGGACTAAGTCAATATGAGAATGAAGAAAGGATATTTTGCCAATAGAGGTGAGTGCAATTAGGGGTGCAAAGAATAGGTAAGAGGTGGTTGGAATTTAACGCAGAAAACTGGCAAAGACCAAGTTAATGGGAGCAAATAACTACAGATGGGAAGATAATAGAATGTGAAGAGTCCAAGAAGACATTTGAATTGCAGGTTAGAGACTGCCTTCCCTATCAGGAATTAGTATCAAAGTATAGGTAGACAGAAAGAGAAAGAGATAGGAGAATCCTAAGTGAAAGACCTACTCTGGCAGAGTTTTTGTTGAATCTAGAACAGAAGCTGATGTTAAGAAGGGATAATTAACAGGGCATATAAAATATTACATGATAACTATAGAAATCAAACATGAGATTAGAAAAGATTGGAAAATTGGATATGTAATTTACAAGGTAACAGTGGGAGGACATTTGTATAACTCCTAAGTATGCAACAAAATCTAAAAGATGTATGAGTTTTGATTGGAAATGTTTGCATAGATAGTTTTATACCAAATGTAGACTTCAAAGAATTGTTCCTTAGGTAGATGGCAAATTCTGGAGGTGTGATTGCATCGAAAGAGGTAGAAAGATATATTTGGGAACATATATTTTGGGAGTATAATGAGTTGGCAGATTCAAAATTCCTTACTCTGTCAGAAATATAGAGCAAGCAAATGGATGTAACTAAGGTAATGATTTTTTGAGATACAAGATCTGAATTGCCTAGGCATAGTAAGTCCTTGCTTAGCTTAAGTCTGGTGGATGCCATAAAAGCAATTACTACAAAATGCAAATCGAACTCTAAACCAACTGTATTCAAAGTATTGAATATTGTTACAGAGATAAAAGAACTAGAAGTGGAATCTTTAGAAAAGGGTAGGAGCAAATTACATAGAAAAAAATGGAAATTGTTGAAACAATACATGCAGAATAATGTTTTGGGGGAGGAGTGAGATTTTAAGGAAGGCAGGAATTGAGAGATTTTCATAATGTTGAATTGATGATAGTTATACAAAAAAAATATGTGATGTATAATGGTTGTAACTAGAAACATGTTAATATGGCTTGTTTTCTTTTATATAAATGCATGTTTGCCTACATCTTAAGTGATAATTCAATAAAGATTTTAACAAAATATTATTATAACATTAGAGACCAGATTCTAAAAGGACTTGGCATATAATAACATGCTATGCAAAGCAGTTATTCCACATTTAAGTCTAAAATTGAAGGTTCCACCATTTCCCATATACAGCATACTAAAGGGAACTTCAGGAACCCTACTCCAGATTCCAAAAGTAGAACCAGGGTCACCTCATTAAAATAGCTCAGCATTATACTTGATAAAGGCAAGCTGAACAGTACACCAATACAGTATACAAGGACCTGTACAACTGCATGGACTCAGCCATACGGAACAGAACTAAAACCTGCTCCTCAAGGAAAAACAAACCTGTTTGGTGGACATCCTCTATCAAAAGGCTTTACAACAAAAGGAAGAAACTGTTGTTCAGGGGTAAAAAGGAACAAATTCCAAACTGGAAAATCTCCCTCCTTAGCCTCAACAAGCAAATTAGATCACTAGTAAAAAACTCCAAAGCCAATTATGAATAGAAAATAGTCTTCAAAACAAAGGGAAACCACAAAGCCTTTTTCAGTTAAGTCAGGAACCTCCATGGCAAAGCCCAAGTTTGTTCCAAATTTGTACTTAATGATATCACTTACACTGATCCTGTTCACCTACCTGCTAGCAGATAGGTTCATCACAAACTTCACCTCCATGTCCCTCCCAAAGGCCCTTTTGACATTCCTGATACTTGTCCCACACCTCACATCTCCATAGATCAAGTGTTAAAGGCCCTGTCCAAGGCAAAGAACACAGCTTCCATGGGACTTGATAGTATCCCAGGCTGTATTCTGCACCATCTCCAGCATGAACCAGCTTCGCCATTGAGCACCCTATTCAACCACAGCCTAAGTACCGGCTTCATTCTAGCAGAGTGGAGATCTGCCATTGTCATCCCCTTGCACAAAGGTGCTACCACGACTGACCCTGGAAACTATTGCCCCATTAGCTTGGCAAGTCTAATCTGTAAAGTCATGGAACGTATTATTATGGATCTCATAAACAAGGACATAGGCAGTCTCCAAGCACTCGACCCCACCCACTTTGGATTCATTAAGGGCAGATCTTGTCTGTTGAACCTGGTTGACTTCTTTGAGACTATCACTAAGGCCCTGGATGAGTGTAAGTCAGTACATACAGCTTACCTTGAATTGGCCAAGGCCTTTGACATAATCCCCCACTCAGGCATCATCGAGAAGCTAACACAACTTGGTGTATATCCCTATCTCATCAGGTGGGTGGCCAGCTGCCACACCAAAAGGACCTCCAAGGTCAAAATAGGTGCCTCCACCTTTGATAGCAGACCTGTCATTAGTGGAGTTCCCCAGGAATCTCTTCTGAGATGCCTACTGTTTGGCATCTACTTCTCAGAGGTCCAGGCAAAGACAAAAGACCTGTGGCTGACCAAGTTTGTGGATGACTGTAAGTTGGGTGCTGTCATTGACCCCCCCCCCCAAATGATGTTAACATACTGCAAGAGGGTCTCACAGCAGCTAATGACTGGTGCCAAAGTCATGGCCTCAAGCTAAATGCAACAAAATGTATCATCATACCATTTGGCAAAAACATGGCCCCTACCAATTACCACATCAACGGCAACCCCCTAAGCACACAACCTGTGGTGAGAGGCCTGGGTACATAGGTTGATAACAATCTCACATTAGACCATCATGTAGTGGCAGTAGTCAGAAAAGCCTTTTACTTGGTTAATCTCATAAGTAAAGGGATTGCATCCAGAAAAAATGGAGGTTATTCCCTCTCTATACTCCTCTCTCATTAGACCAATAATTGAGTATAATCCCCTGTTTGGTATGTACCTCTCCACACACCTGAATCAACTGGAAAGGCCACAGAAATACCTCACAAAGAGAATCCATGACCTCCAAAAACCTGTCCTATGCAGACAGACTTAAATCACTATCACTCTACTAGGTATCATACAGGTTGTTCAGAGGTGATCTGTGTGTCGCCTACAAGGCAATCTCAGACCATGCCCTACTAGAAATGCTCCATATCCATAAGTCTAACTCTTCATACATTACCTGCTTGAAAGGCCTGAATCTAGTATGTGACATCAACAAAACCTGCTGGAGAGACAGGTTTGTTTCCCAGAGGATGCCCCAACTCTGGAATAAACTTTCCATACACGTCAGAGTACCTCCCTGACCCTCTTCAAGCACAACCTTGATGAGTGGATGAGAAACCACAAATTTGTCCCAGGGGGTTCCAACTGTGTCCCTCATTGACAGGGGTGAAAGGTGCTGACTGAGGTTTCTTTTTGGGGACAAACTCTTGGCTAGGTTTGTAAGGCCCCCAGGTCCATTAGTCTAGTAACCTCCTATGATCCTATGTATAGGGCTGAAACAACTGACAAGCCCTATGTTTAAATGGGCTATTTCAGCATAGAGGAAGTTCCACTTATATGTGGGACTAAATGCTACCAGCAGTACCCAGTAGAAAAAGAGACTATCTGACATACCCTGTTCCACACACAGGTGGAGCTATACTGTAGTGTCTGGAAGCCAAAAAGTGTTAGTGAGGGGGATCAGGGATCATTCATAAGCATGGCTGGGTATAGTGTGAGCTATCCCCATACTCCTATTGGAATGGCTTGTAGTGTCCTTTTAATAAAAAAAAAATAGAGTACTGGACTCCCCTGTCATCTAGTGGCCCTACATGCCTGTGCCTTGTCATGGGTAGAGAGAATGTTATCTTTTCATGCCTATGTTCACCAGTCCACCCTATAGATGGAGTTCCTCTTCTAGATGGTCTCATGTCTCTGCACCACCATCTGTATGGCAGACCTTGTATTGCAGTCAGGAAACCCACACTACTAAGTCTGCCATACAGGTGGAACTGTGGAGCTTTAGGCATAGGTAATGAGATTCATTAGCATAGTGTAATCTATATAATGCGAGCAGTACCAGATCAAATGCACAGTTGAGGATGTAGCTACACTACACAGGTACATTGACTTTTGTGGGTAACTTCATTACTTAGAAGTTTTACATCAGCATTCAACCTGAGTGTAAAATTTCTACGTACGGCAATGTAGCAAGAAGGATTTTCTATTTGAAAGCAGGTTAGGGGTTCCACATTTGTTTATTATCCTATGCAGTTTGAGAAATTCAGTAAAGTTTTTTGGAATCAGGCATGGCGTTATTGCTTTGGGTAGATGTTACCCCAGAGTAGTTTCTATTGGAATCCTACTCTATGTTTTGGAGTATAACCCATTATGTGTTTTATAAAAAACAATGAATGTTCAGGTTAGGATTCCTTTTTCTTTTGTGCAGAATATTTGTGACATTAAACATACATCCTTGTCATTTGGACTCTATCAGTCATGTTTATCATTCTGTACATGTATGGATGTCTGTGTTGTCTTCAGTTAGGTTTTGTTTTGCAGTCATAGAATCAGATTCCAAAAAAACAAAAAAAAATGGGTGTGCATTAACACACTATATACAGCAATTATTCCATACCTGAGTCTAAAATCTAAGGCCCCAGTAGTCCTCGTTCAGTGTATGTTAATGGGGGATGCCAGAGCACTACAACCACCCATGTACAAGGCTAAATCAGTGCAGAAGTCATTAAACTTAATTGGCAGTTACAGCAAAGCAGGACAATGCAGGCATGCTGGTGCTGCAAGGAACTGATCTAAACCAGCTTGGGAGGGGGGTATATGCTGTGAAAGTCACAACAGCAGGATGGCAAAAGCTCTCTATAGTGCTGCTCTAAAGCTTTTGAAATTTGGACCTGAACTGAAATCCATTTTTTGTTTTTCCTTTGTTGGTTGCCAATAATTAAGATGGCTACTTTCTGATGATTTTTTTTCCTGACAGTGATATTATTTCTGTAGGTGTTAATCTAGCATTTGCTAGTAGATGTACTGCTGTGACAAAAATACTTTGGTTTTATACTTTTGTGACAGATTTGCAGTTTTGCTAACTTTATTAATCTTGGCGCTATTTATCTAAGGTTGGCTTTTACTTATTTGGTTCATTTGTGTACTAGCAGATTTCAGTCTGCTGTGAATAATTTTCTGTCCTTTGCATTTTTCTTTGTTGATTTTCATTGAGGTTTTGTAATATTTTATTTCTGTATTCTTTGTCATTGTCATGTGTTCCATTCCTGTGTAATGTTTTAAGACTGCAAAGTATGCTTTTGAGTCTCAGTGCCCAGCCCATACCTTTGTTTTTATTCCGATGATGTGTTAGGAGGCAACGCTGCAGAACTCTTTTAACATTTGTAGGACTTTTTCATTTATGTGTGAGTGGTGCAGTGTTTTGTCCTTGTGGCTTTTTCTTAATGTTTTATTAATGGCATTTAATGTATTGTTTGCAGGTTGGAAAATATGATTTGTTATGGAATTTAGGATATCCCTTCCATCTTAGATGATTTTAAAAGACAGCTTGCATGCATCCTTACACTATATATGCAGAAAATTTAAGCTTGCAAACTAATATGGGTGGTAACAGTCCCTACTTCACATTCTAAAATAGTTGGTGTAGGTGTTGCCCCTGATATAGAGGCAGGTATAAATAGAATGTGCCTGAAAATTATTTGGTTCTTATGTCATGTGAATCTTCCACAGGGCTGGCTGCAAAGTTCCCACAATGATAACATGAGTGCACAATTAAGGCAACCCATCTTCACATGCCATATTAGTGAATGTTTTAATGTCTTTTTTTTGTGGAAGGGTTTCCTGTTTGTAGTAGATGCCTGTGTGTATATGCTTCCCAGTCAGTTGTTTTCTCTGAGTAGATAAGACTGATCATTTAGAAAGAAGTGATTTTTGTCTGATATACTGGCTATATAACAGTGATGTTGCTATTAATGTTAATAGCATTCAGAGGTTTATAGTATGAGTGAGACAGGGAATGCAGCAACTGATGTGAGTTGGTGTTCTGGACAGCTGCCTGGAGACACACCTGAGCAATTAGTTGGTGGCTGTAGTTAACAAGCCACTGATGTCATACTTTGGGAGATTCCACAAAGAAATGAGATGTGCACACAGCCAGATCACCCATGGCATGCATTCACCCCTCCATCCCAGCCATTCTGTAGCCATTATATCTTGAAAAACAGCACTTGTATATACTGTTGCACGTTAGACCTCAAATATCTGCCAATGCAAACACCTCCCCTCATGATTTTGTTTTCATTACTTGCTATGGCTTGCATGGCCAGTTCCTAATATCCCCCCCACACTGAGTGGCCACTCATTCCAATATGCGTCCCTAATATTTGTCATGCCTTATAGCACTGATGCAGATGCTATAAAGGCTGTTCAGTATTCCCTCTCTTGCTAATACACCATTTTACAACATATAAGACCATGCCTTGGATGTCTTCAGGTTCATAGTTATGTCACTGTCTGCATCTAATTACTCACTTCTGTGTCACTTTGGCTAGCACCATGCATGTACTGTATAAGTGATGCTTAATGGAATCATTTACATTGCATGGCCTTGAGCTAGAGTATCTTACAGAGCCATAGTCTGAATGTTTGGGACAACGGTCACTAGAATTCTCATTCTGTTCTTCCTCCCATTAGACCGGTTTAGTATACAGGAGCATTCTTCACTGACTGTTTGCTGTAGCAGTTCCACCTCAGCGATAGCCTCTATATCTCTGTCAGAATCTTTTGGAATCCATAAATAGTGTTTTCTTAGTAATGCATATGTACATGCCGTGCTTACTTCTGAACAGAACTTTTTTAGGTGTTCTAAATCACCTTTCGCGTTTGTTATTACAGTATCAAACTATCACTTCTATAAAAACACAAATTGCCAATGTTGTGTTTTTGTGTGTGCCTTCTTCCTTAATGTAGAACTGTATTTCCCTTAGTTGTTCAGTACTTACTATTATAAAGTGGATTTTTTTTTACTTTGTATGCAATTATTGTTTATGTTTTGTTTTTCCTTACTAGCTTGTTTTTTTTTTTTTTTTTTTTTGGTTTTTTGGTTTATGTCTTGTCATCTAGTTAAATCAGGTAATATAATGCTTCAAAAATATTTTTGTTTTCTTTGTTTTTATATAATATGCATATATTATATGTGTAATTCTTTAAAGATATACACTTTCTTTGTCAGCATCCTGTTCTTAATTTCATGCAAAACAGCTGTATACCTTGCAAATTTATAAGGTGTGTAAGAAAGGGGGATATCATTAGAAAAGATAGGGCAACAGATTAAGTGTCTAACATAATCTAAGATTAATAGAAGCTGGGTCAAAAGCTTAAAGCACAAATGGGTCACTACAGAAAGGATGACAGCAAAGGGAAAGAACAGGCAGTTGAAAGAGAGATGGGAAAGGTGCATGTAATAACGTATAGGATGAGTCAAACTCAAATGGAAATGTGTCAAATATAATATTAGAAAATTTGTATAGTGTGAGAAGGATTTGTAGATTATATCTGGAAAAATAATTATAACTGTATAACATTATTTAGTATGAACAAGTGATCAATTATTTTATAATAAGGATGGGTCAGATTTAGGCTTAACTTGATGATGAGCATGATTCTCAATAAAATGTATTTAAAGAAAAGTTAACAGATGTGCATCTAGTGTTCAGCCCCTTGTTCCCTTCCTCCTTAATGCTTCTCTTTCCAGTTGTTCATTCCACAGTATCCACCATTCTTTTCCAGCAATTTCCACTGTTCTCCTATTCTTTTAGTAACCATGTGAAATGTGGGGACCCGCTAGAGTGAGTCCCAAAACGTAGAGACTGAATGGCCGAAAGATCAGACCCATATACCAAGTCTGAGATGCCATTTCTCTGAATATTACCTTTTCTCCAAGATATGGCAATCTCAGTGTTGGTATATATTACTTCAGGATGTGGGGGGGGGCTTGCCCCTACATGAGGGGTGCAGGGAGCTTTTCCTCCCTGTAAAAAGAGGTTTAAAGGAGAAGAGCAATTTTCAAAATTTGCTCTTCTCCTGTGTTTTCATACATTTTTTGGCTTGTTGACACTCGACATTTCGATAGTCGGCATTTCAGTAGACAACCTATTTTTTCCTTTCTTCCCCATCTCTTTTCTGTAGTAGGTGGGGACCTCTTTCCAGTCTGTAGTCAGTTTTGTAATGTTTGGTGTCATCTTTGCAACTCAAATTTCCCCTTTTCCTTGTCTTCACAGAAGGATTATATAATGGTACAACCCTTGTTCTGACACAGTATGCTTCCTCTTCCAGTTTCTTGCTATAATGCTTTTCACCTTTCAGACAAGTACCTATTGTATGGTTAGCCTCCATTTTTGCCATTGTCATATAGCTAATAATATTCCGTATATACAAAGCTCTCAGGTGTTCCTATTGTTTTCCTGAAAGATTTCCTCCCAGATTTTCAGAACTTTGTCCTATGCATCTTTAAATAACTCACAATACCAAAATATATGCCTCAGCCCAACTTTCCATCTGCATCTTCAGTATTCATTATGTTCTTTCCTTCATTCTCAACCAGATCTCTTCATGTGCTTTGTCAGTTATCCTCCCATCCTTTACATTCACAGAGCGGATCTCCCTTTCCTTCATGGTAATTAGACTGATTTTCTATTGAATTTCTGCAAAGTTCTTTATACCAGCTTGAGTCTAGCTGCTGAAATAAGGGGTTATTTGTTAATAAAAGTGCTTACTCTTGTCAGAAATATGTCTCTTTACATAGCAAGGAGTTAATTTGATACTTATTTGAAAAAGTAGTCCAAAAATCAAATGAAGTATTAATATAGTTCTGTTTTGCTATTAAGAATATTGGATAATACATTAAATATCATTAAGTGTGATGAGGAATTAGTCATATTAGCTTTCAAACTCATCCAGTCTGATATATAAAATAATGTACCCCTAAGGATGTTGTGAACATTTAACTGCTACTCCATGTAATGATTGATGAGTTAGGCTAAATCCACCATTCTTTACATCACTGCAGAGAACCTGTTAAGACACCATATGAATTGATGAATTGTGCTTTCCCAAATAAAATAAATTATCAACAATTGAAGCTTTTTCTACAAATACGACTGGGTGGTGATGCTGCAGTAGCATTGTCACCTAACAGTAAGATGTTGTCCTGTTTGATTCTCAGCTAGAGTGTCTTCTGTGTGGACATGCATGAATGGGTGTACCTTCGTTGAAGGTTGTGCGTCAGAGCTGGCAACTCGGTATGTAAAAATCTACTGCCAATCATTAGCAGACTGGAGTCCCACTGTGGCGACCCCTAACTGGGAAAAGCCGAAAGACATAACAACAACGACTGGGTATATGTATAGGACATAAATTTGTTTTGGAAGGAACATCCTGTTAAAGGCAGCTGGGTGGCCACAGTGGTGCAGTGGTTAGCATTGTCGCCTCACAGCAAGAGGTTCTCCGGTTTGATCCTCGGCTGGGGTGCCTTCTGTGCGGAGTCTGCATGTCCTCCCTGTGGTCGTGTGGCTTTCCTCTGGGTGCTCCAGTTTATTCCTACATCACAAAAACATGCAGTAGGTGGATTGGACTCTCTAAATTGGCCCTAGGTGTGAGTGCGTGTGTGTGCCTTCTGTGGAAGGTTGGGCGCCGGGCTGGCAACTCAACACTGTAAAAACTCCACTGCCAATCATGAGCGGACAGGTGATCTGCTGTGGCAACCCCTAACCGGGAAAAGAAGAAGATCCTGTTAAAGGCAAATATCTTACTTATTAACTGAAACTCTGAGGGAATTCTAAGAAGTGACTTTACTCAAAATCTTCTTAAAAACATACCTACAGATTTTGCTGAGTTACCCAACATTAGAATATTTAATTTATTGATGTAAGCTTTACACAAGACAAAGGAATCAGTATCTTCTTTGAACTATATTTCCCTTGCATGATAGTTTATAGGCATCTTCTCAGATCAAAGGTTAGTCTTTTTGCTTAAGACTTTATTAAAATGTTAAAAATGTTTTCAATTACAAGTAGAGAGTCCTAGTGGTACTTTGTATAAATAAGGCAATCATTTGCATCTATATTTGAGAAACAAGACTGATGTCTGCTTTCCTTGCATTATGTAAAAAACAATCCAGACATGTGTAGGTCTCCCACAAGATATATATTCTCTCTCCCCTCTTGTTTTTGATTTTCATGGTCAGGATATCAAGGAAAGGCCAGTATCTGAAAGGTATCCTCTTTAGGTAAGAAGGGGCTGCAACTTTGTTTTTTTGGTGATATGTGTTTTCTTTGTCCTAAATTACTTGGTCTCCAGTATGAATGCAGATGGTTCATTACTAAGTGAGACCCAGCTGGGATGAACCTGAACACCTCCAAATTAGAAGTCATGGTTCTGTCTTAAGAAAGAGTAGATTGCCCTTAGCAGGTGAGGGACAGCAGCTAACTCAGGTGTAGAAGTTAATTATCACTGGGTTTTATGCACGGCTGATGGGATAGAGGATCAGGAGATTGCTCATCATCTGGGTGATAATAGTATCACAGGCATTGTCCAATAGTGTGGTAGTAAATGGAGTCAAATGCCAAATCTCTCAATTTACAGCACTGTGCATTCTGTTTCTTACCTATGATCATGAGCTTTGGGTAGTGACTGAAAGGATGAGATCACAAAAGCAAGTGGCTAAAAATCAGGTTCCTTTGAAAAGTAGCTAGAATTATGTCATCTTAAGAGTTACAAGGCTAATGAGCCACTAAGCCATGTCTGCCTTGTTAGTACCCACCCTAAAGCCCTGCCTTTGTTCAAGAAAGGCCAAACCAGTCATACTAGTGGTTCGGCCTTTCTTGGTGTATAACAGTGTTTCATTACCTGGATTAAAGTATTAGTTCAAGAGAATTAGTAGACATAGATTAATTAAGGTTTGAGCACAAACTAAACAGTACTAAGACATTCTAGTCTTGCCAAGCTATAAGGTCAGTTTGGTGGACAAATAAGAAAAGATAATAGCTTTTCAGCTCATAGTTAAGAAAGTGATTTGGTAAAAATAATAAATATAGATAAAAAATTATGTTCAAGCACAAAAAGCAGGAAAGCAACAAATAATTTGGTCTAATCTGTTTATGAGTCTAACTTGCCTATGAGATCAGCTTTAGATGTACAATAATGCACCACTGTTTAATTCTGTGATTTATACAACTTTAACTAGAAGGTGGAGATTGGCTAGACAGAGGGACCGAGCTAGTAAAGATGTGCAGCAGGTAAGGGTGATAAAGGATAATGAGGGAAACTTACTCACAAGCGAGGAGAGTGTGTTGAGCAGATGGAAAGAGTACTTTGAGGAGTTTCTGAATGAAGAGAATGATATGGAGAACAGGTTGGATGATGTGCGGATAGTGAATCATGAAGTGCAGTGGATGAGCAAGGAGGAAGTAAGGATAGCTATGAAGAGGATGAAGAACGGAAAGGCTGTTGGTCCCGATGACATACCTGTGAAGCATGGAGGTGTTTAGGTGAAATGGCAGTGGAGTTTTTAACTAGATTGTTTAATGAAATCTTGGAAAGTGAGAGGATGCCTGAGGAATGGAGAAAAAGTGTTTTGGTACCAATTTTTAAGAATAAGGGTGATGTGCAGAGCTGTAGTAACTACAGAGGATTAAACTGATCATTCACAGCATGAAGTTATGGGAAAGAGTAGTGGAAGCTAGGTTAAGAAGGGAGATGAAGATTAGTGATCAGCAGTATGGTTTCATGCCAGGAAAGAGCACTACAGATGCAATGTTTGCTCTGAGTGTTGATGGAGAAGTACAGAGAAGGTCAGAAGGAGTTGCATTGTGTCTTTGTGGATTTAGAGAAAGCATATGACAGGGTGCCTAGAGAGGGGTTGTGGTATTGTATGAGGAAGTCGGGAGTGTCAGAGAAGTATGTAAGAGTGGTACAGGATATGTACGAGGGTAGTGTGACAGCGGTGAGGTCTGCAGTGGGAGTGACGGATGCGTTTAAGGTGGAGGTAGGATTACATCAAGGATCAGCTCTGAGCCCTTTCTTATTTGTAATGGTGATGGACAGGTTGACAGATGAGATCAGACAGGAGTCCCTGTGGACTATAATGTTTGCAGATGACATTGTGATCTGTAGTGAGAGTAGAGAACAGGTGGAGGAGACCCTGGAGAGGTGGAGATATGCTCTAGAGAGAAGAGGAATGAAGGTCAGCAGGACTAAGACAGAATATATGTGTGTGAATGAGAGGGAGGATAGAGGAATGGTGAGGATGCAGGGAGTAGAGGTGGCGAAGGTGAATGAGTTAAGTACTTGGGATCAACAGTTCAGAGTAATGGTGTGTGGAAGAGAGGTGAAGAAGAGAGTACAGGCAGGATGGAGTGGGTGGAGAAGAGTGTCAGGAGTGATTTGTGACAGATGAGTACCAGTAAGAGTGAAAGGGAAGGTCTACAAGAGGGTAGTGAGACCAGCTATGTTATATGGGTTGGAGACAGTGGCATTGACAAAAAGGCAGGAGTCAGAGCTTGACGTGGCAGAGTTGAAGATGTTAAGATTTGCACTGGGTGTGCCAAGGATGGACAGGATTAGGAATAAGTATATTAGAGGGTCAGCCCAGGTTGGAAGGTTTGGAGACAAAGTCAGAGAGGCAAGATTACGTTGGTTTGGACATGTACTGAGGAGGGATGCAGAGTATATTGGGAAAAAGATGCTAAGGATGAAGCTACCAGGTAACAGGAAAAGAGGAAGGCCTAAGATAAGGTTTATGGATGTAGTGAGAGAGGACATGCAGGTGGTTGGTGTGACAGAGCAAGATGCAGAGGACAGGAAGAAATGGAAACAGTTGATCTGCTGTGGCGACCCCTAACGGGAGCAGCCGAAAGAAGAAGAAGAAGAACTAGAAGGTGGAGTTAGCTAATGGTCCTAAGAGTGAATCTGAAGCCAGAAATGCCTGAGCAACTCTGTGCACAGCACCACTCAACTACTGTAAAGATGAAGAGATAAACTGAAAGAACCAGTAAGAAATCAGATAGCACTCCAGCCAGTAATAACCACTCTGAAATGGCAGTAAATATTTCCATGCCACTGAATCCTCAGAACAGCTTGCAGCAAATTTATACCCTAACCAGAAAACCATCTGAAACTGTAATTTAATGTGAAGTTAAAAGTAAAAGTGGAGCGAAAAGTCACAAGAAAAACACTTTCTTTAGCAAAATGGAGAAACTGCCTAATGAAATAACAAAGGAGAACACTTGGTGTAACAAAGTAGAGGACCTATTAATCAAATTAACAACCAGGCTACTGTAAAACACACAATATAAGCATTTTTTACTGAAACCATAATTTAATGCAAAACAAGCGATAACATTTGTAAATTAACAGGGACAACCCTTCGACTAGGAGGAAGAGGTGCAGTCTGATACTTTAACAGCAAGGTGACTGTTTAAGAGACAATTCAAGCAACTTTAATCCAAACAAACTGCAGAAGGTTAAAACAATCAGTAAAATAAGCAATAACATTCAGAAAACACCAAAATGACAATAAATGCAAATGGAGCAAGTACATTCCTAGTTAGTTTTTAGATAATGTTTAAGCTTGGAAATGCCAGTAAACTCTATCAGCACATGTGCTACCAACATAGCCTCCAGAAGTCTTGGGGAGAAGACACCAGACATATGGCTACAAGTACTGTTAAGCTAAGGAGATAAAGTGAAAGGACCAATAAGAAGTAGCTACCACTCCAGACAGTAATATTTACCCATCGGAAATAGCAGCAAATTATTCCCTTCCCTACATAATCATTTCTACTCTTAGCAAGTTTGCACCCTAATCCAAAAAACAAATGAAACAGTAATTTAATATAAGATTATACATAAAAGTTGGGGAAAAAAAGACTGGAAAGCCACAAAAAGAAAATACATTTCAGCAAAATGGGTATGCTATCCATACCTCTCAACTTTTTAGAGCACGAAATCTGGACAAAACCATACATAAAAGTGGGGAAAAGGCACAAAAATAGGGACAATTTTTAAATATCACTCTTACAAACTTAGAAAGTTGATAGAATAACAGGTTTTCCATTAGCATGGATTTTATGAAGGTTATGAAGTCTGAAACTCAAATGTCTGTCATTATTTTCTAACTTCAATCATTAATGATTTGCCATTAATTTGACAGAAAACTGCAATTTTGTGAAAAATGGACCAAAAACATTTGGCAAAATTCTGGACATTCTGCAAAAATCTGTGCAGTTCAGAGGTATGATGCTATCTAAGAAATAAAGGAGAAAACTGGGTGTAACAAAATGTATGATCGATCACTTACACAAAGAGCTAGGCTACTCTAAAATGCAAAATAAAAGCATTTTTTACTGAAACAGTAATTTAACATAGCAAAAGTGATAAAAAGTATAAAATCGTAGAGAAAACATTTTGATTAAATAGAAGGTGGTGTGATCTGATACATTAATAGCCAAGCAACTGCTTAAAACACAAAGCCAGCAACTGAATCCAAAAAAACTATAAAAAGTTATAAAATGCAGTAGAATAAGTAAAAGAGTTCAGAAAACAACAAGACTACAACAACTGTAAAAAGCAAGAACTTTTGTGTTTTTTTTTTTTTTTTTTTTTTTATGTGAGGCTTAAGCCTGGAAACCAGAAAATTATTTTAGCATATGTGTGACCAGCTCATCCTCCTGAAATCTTAGGAAAATGCACCAGGCAAATGAATAAAAGCATTGTTAAGCTAAAGAAAAAAAATGGAAAAAAAAGACAGTAAGAAAGCAGCAAGAAATGCAGGCAGTAATGTTTACCCCTCAGAAACAGCAGCAAATTAATCTTTGCCACTGAATAATCACTACTGCTCCCAGCAAGTTTACACCCAGAGCATGAAACTATTTGAAACTGTAAGTTAGTTAAAGATTAAATGTAAAAGTGGGAAAAAGAGTGGAAAGTCTCCAGGAAACCACTTTGTTTAGCACAATGGAGATGCTATCTAATGAACTTAAGGAGAACACTTAGTATACAAAATGAAGGATCTGTTAATCCCATAGCAGCCAGGCTACTGCAAAATCCAAAATATAAGCATTTCTTTTATTGAACCTGTAACTGAATGTAAAAAAGTGATAAAAAAAGAATAAAATTACAGGGATGCCATTTGGTTAACTAAAGGCAGCTGTGGTCTGATGCAGTGGCCAAATGACTGTTTAAGATGCAAAGCCAGCAACCCAATCCAATCAGAAATGTAAAAAGGTACTAACATTTCACATAATAAGCTGGGTTCATACTTTGTAATAGAGGAGGACCTCAGCATTTGAGTATGGATCTTAGTGTACAGCACCTGCTCTTCTCAATTGACATGAATCTGTTGAGGTGGTTTCGGCACCTTATGTGTTTACCCTGTAGGTGCTTCTCACTAGACGTATACTAGGCATAGTCCATAGGAGGAGGCCCTAGGGCAGGCTCAGGATATAGTAGAATAATTATATTTCTTCACTTGGGTGGAAATACCTAATGATCCCACAAGATAACCTGAAGACTAGAGAAAGGGGAAGTCTGATCTACTGGCTTAACCTACTACCATCATGACCTTAATCAGAATAAGTAGGCTAGAAAATGTATAGATCTAAACATGGTTTAGCTTTTGTCTCACTTCTCTTGAATTTACAAATCTTAATTAAACGAGGTATTCTGACTGTGCAAGCCTTGACGTCTGTAATGATTAGGAACAGTAAAGTGGAGAGCAGGCAGCCTTGCCTGGTATCTCTTTCTAATGTGAATTGGAAAGTGATTGAATTGGTAATCCAAATAGAAGATGTAGGTCAGTAATATATATATAGTAGTGACCTCTAATATATTCCGTTCACTTGTGGACCATACCTCTCAACCTCATAGCCCAAGATTTCTGGACCAAGACAGAAATAAGGGACCGATTTCAAATATTGCTCTTATAAACATTGTTAGAATAACAGGTTTTGCATTAGCAAGCATTTTCAGAAGGCTATTAAGTCTGAAACTCAAATGGCTGTCAATATTTAGTGGCTACAGTCCTCACAGATTTGCCAGAAAAATACAAATTTTTACAAGGAACAAGCCAAAAATATGAGGCAAAAATATGAACATTTTGTGAAATTCTGGACAGTTGAGAAGCATCTATCAACTATCTTCATCAATGATGAATTCTTCAGTCATCAGTTTTAAACTTGATCAATTTTGTAACCACTCCATACTTAGAAGATTTACCATGACTTGTCAATGATTTATCATGCCTTGTAAAAGACATATTAGATCAAGTTTGATTGATTGCCCGGTTTTGATATTCTTTCTTTTAATTTCTTTCAATAAAGGAGTCTGACAGCCTAGATTCTTCAACCACTGCAGCACTGATTTTCTTTTTGTTACAATATTTGAACCATATACATTTTTAACTGAAAGAGACAAGCCTGTTTAATGATAAAATTACATGGGAGTAACTAAATAATGTAAATGTATAGGTTAAATATTTGTTCTTTGGTGTTGGTTAGGCCAGACAGAAATTAAAGGTACTCCATGGTGTAGGCATTGAGGGCTGTCTTTATTGCACAAGTTGTTGTCTAATTGTGCTGTACATTTGTTCACAGAAGCAATGTTGAATTTTGACTCTTTTTTTCATATATGTTGAAAGCAGACAGCGTACTTGTGATAAATTATGAAAGTATACTCATTTGATAAATTAAGATATTATGACAGCACAGAACTTTATATGTAGTTGTTTGGGCTCTTGTAAGATATATAAGGTAAGGAGTGGGATTGGATAATGTCCTGAATGTATCAAACAATTAAAGTTCCCCTCCCAGTTTTATCCCTTCCTAGACCTCCACCTATGTTAAATTATTTGGGAGCTGGAAAAGAACACAAATGGATTTCAAAAAATTCCACATACACTGCCAATAAAAAATAAATAAATAAATTGACTATTCACAGTTAAATACAATGCTATAGCATAAATCTTTTACTACTATAGTATAGGTTTTTAGTCAGACTTAGCTCACTTAATCTCCCCACCCACTAAAGCAGTAAATTATGTGTGATATGAGAGATGCATATCCTTCTCTATTAGAACACCTGGATCAAGCTGTTGTATTTATAATCCATCTTTATTTGGGTATATTAAATAAAAGCAAGAAGGTGGAGAGGTAGGTTATCTAAGAGGTTAACAGATGGTAAAAATCTATGTATATTGTGAAGTAATATGTATAAAATGTTGCCAATTCTATAAAAATGTGAAATGTGTGAATGTAAAAAGATAAAAGTCTCATTGGACTAACAAGTCAAGTAAATATCTGAAGCCATAAATACTATATTCTTCACATTTTTATAATCAGCGATTACAATACTGAGATATGTAGCATTCTTGGCTCAATTAAAGACCTATTACCTATGATTTATAGTAACGTGTGCCTTCAGAAATAGGTGGAATTCCTGAGTTTCAGTTTTAAAAAGCTGAAAAACATTCTCCAAGTTATTGCAGGTATTTCTATTTCAGTCTGCATATCAGAATTTCTTTCTTTTAACAGTAAAACACATTCTGTCTTACAACTTGTTTCAAAATGAAACTGACATATGGATAAGTCTTTCTGTCTTTCTCTCTCTCTCTCTCTCTCTCAATTGTGAAGATGAAAGACTATTATATTTGGAATTATATTTCTTAAAAAAAATTGTTCCCCTTTCATTGATAGCTTAAAGGATTTTCTTCTTCTTCTGGCTTTTCCCGGTTAGGGGTCGCCACAGCGGAACTCCGGTCCACTAATGACTGGCAGTCGATTTTTTTGGTGCCAAGGTGCCAGCCCGGTGCCCAACCTTCAATGAAGGCACACCCATTCACGCATGTCTTTCGAACACCACTCAACTGCAGGGAGGACATGCAGACTCCACACAGAAGGCGCTCCAGCAGAGAATCGAATGGGAGAACCTCTTGCTGTGAGGCGACAACTCTACTGCTGCACCACCGCTTAAAGGATTTTAATGTGTATAAATCTTTAGCAGTAGGAACTTTAACTCTGATCTCATTCTCACCTTTTCTGTAAAAATTAGATTCATTTTATCCTCTCGCTGTCTTTATTTGCTTGTGTTTTAAGATAAGAATATGCTTTATGTCTGTTTTGCAAAGTTCGCGTTTTATTAAGTTAAATGATTCTCTCTGTTGGTAAGACTTTTTTTGCTATTCTGTTGAAAGTTCCACGTTACATTCTTTAATCTCATTGTCTGCTAATAATATGATCTTCTAATGGATGGCTTAAGTTATGTGCTTTTTATTTAAGACATTAGCTTAAATCTTTAGTTTCAGAAAGATGATTATGCAGAAATTAATTATGACCTAAATTTCAAGACCCTCTTTCACACCCAAAGCATTAATTTGTTTCATCTTGTTCTACTTCCAGTAAAATCTCTTTTGATATAAAGTAACAATGCATTCAGACCATGTCTTGGCTAACCATGTAACTACAGTACTATAGAGATTTCTAGGAAAGTGTTTTTATTTTTCAAACTGTTAATGTTCTTTCTAGTAATTATTTCACTTTTTATAGTCCCACATATTCTACAACATTTGTGTCAGGGGCTGTTAGTTTATTAATTTTGTCACAGTGCATGTCAAAGTAAATTATTTCAGGTATATTCAACAGGTCAACAAAACTTTTTATAAAAACACAAATGTTAAAGGAATCTATCTTCTTTCAGTTAGGGGTTGCCACAGTGGATCACCTGTCCACTCTGATTGGCAGTGGAGTTTTACAGTGTCAAGTTGCCAGCCCAGTGCCCAACCTTCCACAGAAGGCACACACATGCACTCACACCTAGGGCCAATTTACAGTGTCCAATCCACCTACTGCATGTCTTCGTGATGTGGGAGGAAACCGGAGCACCCAGAAGAAACCCACATGACCACAGGGAGGACATGCAGACTCCACACAGAAGGCACCCCAGCCAAGGATCGAACCAGAGAACCTCTTGCTGTGAGGCAACAATGATAACCACTGCACCACCGTGGCCGCCCCATTAAAGGAATCTATAAAATTCTTAATTTGAACTTTAAAAACATGTTGTTGCTTTACACTTTTGATTATTAAGCCAAATTCAGTGCCAGTACCTATAAAATGCTTGGGAAAGTTTTATGTGTCTTTTAGTTAACCAATTAAACAGAAACAGCTCTACAAATCTGTCAATTAAAGAATATTTCTTCCCTCATATTAATAAATTTAAATTTTTAATGTCTTATAAAATTACCAAAAGCTGGAAGAATTCCTCAAAAATATAACCAAAGGAATCACATCAATTTTGCTATCATTTTCTAACTTAAACACTTTCAAATTAATTGGTTTAAACCATTAAAAAAGTATTAATATTTCCAACAGCTGGAGCTCAGTAAGTATGCATCTTCCTGTGGGAGCAAACAGTGCCCATAACAAACTTTTCATCACAAACTTTCTATTTTTAAAGTTTACTTTTGTTGCTATGATTGACACTGGACATGGCTTTACTGTATCAGTTTCAGCTTTTGATATAACTGATGGATGGGATTGTCTGGTGGCTAGATTCACAGAAACCCTCAATGCTAAATCCTAGAAACAGGGCAGTAGCATCTAGCCCGAGCTATTGACAGGACGTTGATTCAGAATTGTACATATTTAGTACCTTTGTTGCATGGTGCAGAAGAACATGTGCATCTCAGTAAGCCTCTTGTACAAATACTCCACTAAGTAACATTACTGAGGCAGTTGGCTTGGCTGTTGGATGAGTTCATAAAAATGAGTCAGTCTGGGCAACCCCTATCAGCACTACATATTTTTTTCTGCTACTCTTCCCTTTCTCCAAAGTTATGTGACCTTAGAGTTGAATTGTTTAGAAATTGCAGGGTGTTCTAGTCAGAGCACCCATGTCAAAACAATGATGTATAGTTGTTGTTGTGCAATGTTTTTCAAGTGTGATATTTTGAATTTGTATTATGACAAGGTTCAGATGTTCCACTTGTGATATTTTGGTTTTAGTCTAAGGGAGCCAAACTGTTTCATTATGAATCAGATTTAAAGAATATACATATAAGGCAGGGTTCCTAATGTTAGAAGTAGTTTGGCTACACACACCATAAATTTCAATAAGATGGATCATGATATTTAAATGAGGAAGTTGGAAAATATAAAGGAGGAACCATTGCTAGTAGCACTGATAAGGCAAAGGGGAGAGTTTTCACAGTACAATGCTGTAGTAAGAAAGATCATTGGATTCCTATAGAAAATGTATGTGTGGTGCACTAAATATGCAGATAACATTATGTCTGATACATGTATTACTTCAAGTCACAGTAATAAAAGACTACACCTTCAGAAGAATTGAAGAAAAGGAAAGGTGGAAACAAGTTTATGACTAATCTGGATAAAGCTGCTAAAATAATAGAAAAACTTAAATCGACAAGGCCTATTTTGATTTAGTACTTAGAGTAGACCCATATCTTAATTTTAATCAGCATAACAATAATATCTGAAGGAAGGCCAGAATATAAATAATTAATATACTAAGGTATATTTCCAGTACAGATATGGTTGTGGTGAGCCATCTTTCTAATTGTTTAGTATAATAACTCTTGTGATATAGGTGTGATGCCCCAACACTGGCTCAGTGTATATATAGCTTGGATAATATTACTTTTTGTCACCTGACTTTAGTTCCCAAGCTAAATCCCCTGTGTCAGAAATTAAGAGAATTTAACATCTCTGTGTGAAAATTACCTAGCCTTCAGATGTTTGCTCAGAGCTGTGCAGCTGCTATTAAGTCATAAAGTAATAAAACACTTCTGCATCTCAAACCTAGTAATTACTTTTCTTCCAAGACAATACAAAAACTTCTAGCTCTAGACATTGTCTGCTACTGAACTGAAACTGAGAGATAACTTTTATAGCACAATTGTAAAACAATTTAATTTCAACTTATTTTCTTGAAGTTTGCAAGTTAACCCTCTATGTTTTAGTTTTTACTGTTAAAACATATACATTTACACAATTACAGTAGTTTATATACATTTATATACTAAGCCAGAAGGGCATGCTGTGGTTACATTTTAACTCAGTGGTTTACACCTTTACACACACAACCATATCAATATGCATAAATGACATAGAATTATTTACAAATTCCAGAAACCTGGGGTGGAAGTATTTCCTTTTCCAACATTTTTACCCCCCCAAAAAAAAAAATCAAACTAGTTTTTTAAGTAACTGTTGAGAAACATTGCTTGAGAGGGTTGACTATCTGGAGAATACCTCCCCCATTCCCTGTCTTGAGACCCCATCTGCATTGGCATTATTAACCCCACTGTGGTGCTGCACTATCATATCATATGCTTGCAACCCTAGGCTCCATCTTAGTAACTTGGCATTTTGCTGAATGGCTCAATTTAGCCATGTTAAGGGATTGTGGTCTGTAACTACAGTGAGTGTTCTTCTATATAGATAAGGCTAAAGTGTCTGCAGTGCCCACACTATAGATAGACATTCCTTTTCTACAGCTGCATAATATTCCTCCTTGGGTTGGAGCCTATGACTGAGATATATATTAGTGGGTGCTCTTAACCCTCTGAGAAGACCAGCCTGAGTACAGCCCCCACCCCATGGTTTGAAGCATTTACCAGTGCAACAAATTCTTTGCTGTTTTCTGGACTGGCTAACACAGGGGGTCATCCCAAAGCTCCTTTAAGCTTCTGGAATGCCTGCTCACATGCTGGGGTCCACACTACCTTATCTGGCTTGTTTTTCCTTGTCAGGTCTGTGAGGGGAGCAGCTATGGCACTATAATTGGGGACAAACATTCTGTAGTACCCTGCTGTCCCTAAGAATGCCCTCACCTGCTTTTTGATAAAAGAGCCAGGCCATGCCTGAATGGGTTCCACTTTGTCAAGTTTTGGCCTGATCATACCACTCCCCACTCTATGTCCCAGATAGGAGACATCTGCCGTACCCACCTGACACTTACTGAGCTTAATGTTTGACCCTGCCCTTTGTAGTCTGCCCAGCACCTCCCTGACTGCTGAAGGTGCCCTTGCCAGGAGCGGCTGTAGACAGCAATATCATTTAGGTAAGCAAAGGCAAAATCTCCTGCTTCTGTTAGGATACAATCTACCAGCCTCTGGAAAGTCGCTGGGGCATTTTTCATCCCAAAGAGCATCTTCATAAACTCATACAAGCAAAAAGGAGTCACAAAATCTGACCTCTCAATAGCACTGGGCGTCAAGGGCACCTGCCAGTAACCCTTGGTAAGATCAAAAGTGGTAAGATACTTAGCCTCACCCAGCTGCTCTAGGGCTTCATCTGTCCTAGTTATGGGGTAAGCATCTGACTCTGTGTGATTATTTATTACCTGTAGTCCACAATGAACCTGGTGCTGCCATCCTTCTTTGGTAGCAGCCCCATTGGGGAGGCCTAGGGACTGCTGGACTGCTGGATTACCCCTAGTTCCAACATTTCCTGTATCACATCCCTCAGTGTCTGTTTGACTCTCTCAGGCACCCTGTAAGGGACCTGCTTAATAGGCCTTTGGGGTCCTCTATCCACATGGTGCTACAGCAGGTCAGTGCACCCAGGTTTCTCAGTGAACATGCCCCCAGCCTGCTGTAACACTGCTCGGATTTCTCGAACCTGGGTAGGGGATAGCTGCTAGGACATTGCTACCCCTTCCACTGAGGTGTCAGTCTGAATCTCACTGAGGAGATCAGTCACCAGATCCCCCTCAGACTCCTCCTGCCATCCACTGCCAATACTCAGCACAAGGTCTTCCCCTGTCATGGTAAGGTTTCATCATGTTAACATGGTACAATTTGTGCCCCTGCTTCCTGCCTAGCAGTTCTACCATGTAGTTAACATCACTGACCTTCCTTACCACTTTGTAGGGTCCCTCCCAAGCTGCCTGCAGCTTGTTGTATCTGACAGGAATGAAAACCATTTCCTGCTGCACTACAGCATACTCTCTGGCTCAAGCATTTCTGTCATACCAGACCTTTTTTGTTGTTGGGCTTCTGCCAGCTTCTTCTGGGCCAAGCTCATGAGTTCCCTGAGCCTTATCCTGAGGTTTAGGACATATGCCACAACAAACTCCTTGTGGGATTCACACTCACACTCCCACTCATCTTGAATCACATCTAGAGGTCCCCTCACTCTATGCCCATACAGCAACTCTAAGGGTGAAAAGCTTGAGGATTCCTGGGGCATCTCTCTGCAAGCAAACAATAGATGGGGCAAATATTTGTCCCAGTCCCTCTTAAACTGGTCTGCAAATGCCCGTAGCATTGTCTTGAGTGTTGAGTTTAGCCTCTCAACAAGACCATTAGTCTGGGGATGGTAGGGAGTGGTCTTTAGGTGCTTTGCCCCACGGTGCTTCCATAGACAAGCCAGCAGGTCTGACATGAAATTGGCATCTCTGTCAATCAGTATATCTTTTTGGAAACCTACAGTGCTGAAAATCTCTAACAAAGCATTTGCCACCTTTTCTACCTCAATGGAGGACAGAGCCACCACCTCAGGGTATCTGGCAGCATAATCTACTACCACTAGGATATACTTTTTCCCTGTGGAACTTGGGGTAATCAGAGGCCCCACGATATCCATGGCTACCCTCTGAAATGGCTCCTCAATCACAGGCAAATGCATCAAAGTAGCTTTCACCTTGTCTCCTGCCTTGCCTATCCTTTGGCAATGCTCACAGGTCCTGCAGTATCCTGTTACATTTCTGGAAATCCTAGGCCAATAAAAGTTCTGCATAATATGTCTTTTTGTATGATTTTTGCCCATATGACCTGCAAAGGGAATATCATGGGCTATGGCTAGAAGTGCCAGATGGTAGGCCCTGGGCACTACCAACTGCTGTATTATCTCACCCTCTAGCCCTCCCTCAGGGGTCCACTCTCTATACAGTAACCCTTTGTTCCAGAATACAGATTCCCTTTTCCCTTGAGAATCAGGTGCCTCATTGGCTACTGCCCTCAGGCCTTGTAATGTAGAGTCTGAGAGGTAAGCCTCTCTCAACTCTCTCTTTGTAATCTTCCCCAGCTGCCCTTCCACAAGAAGACTGGCATCCTCTGACAGCAGTGCCTCACTGCCAGCCTGGGTGCTACTACTTACCTCTGCCCTTACAGTCACTCTGTCTAAGGGAACATCAGTACCCATAAGTAGCTGTAGCTCACCTTCAGTCTCACTGCTACTGGGTAGCTCCCTCCCTGGAGTAACCACCTCACCAGTCCTGGTTGCAAGTATGTAATCTGTCTGGGTCTACCCCAGGCTACCAGGCCCACATGCTTGTCTCCAAGCTCGACTATGTGTAACTGCATGCACACATGGTACTGCATTATCAAAATCATTCCCTATCAGGACATCTACAGGGATGTCCTCAAATACATCTACTTGTTGGCTTCCTTTTCCACCCTCCCAGTGAAGGTGACCCTAGCCAAATGTATTTGGAATGGGGTCCCTCCTAAAGCTCTAACTGGAGTAGACTGCCCAAGCAAGTAGTGCTCCTCCTTACCCATTGCAGGCTTCACAATGTTTTTTTCAGAGGCTGTGTTTTTCTCTTAGCAGTGACCTGTTGCCCATTTATTAAGATAGGATATAACCTCTTTTGGTAGTTTGGTACCCTTGTTGTTGCAAGACAAGTTACTGCTGGCATTCTGTCATTCCCACTTACTGGCTGTCCCACCTTTTGTTCCCCACCTTGCCTCCATGGACATCTATATGCTACATGGCCCCACTGGTTGCATTTAAAACATTTAACCTTTGGTCCTGGACATGTACCTGGACTAGTGGCTTCCCCTGCTACTGACAGACTCTGTTGGGGCAGTCTAGACTGCCGGCTATGGATTCCCTTACACCCATGAGCAGCTCTGGGTGTCCCTTTCCTGTGCAGTGATGCCCTGCTTGCCAGGTATAGGTCTCCCTTCTTCCCCAACTCATCTGCAGTATTGCATTGTCTATCAGCTAATCAGATTCTCATGTCCTCAGGCAAAGTGCTAAGGGTTTGTTCCCTCACCAAAAGGTCTGCCAACCCTTTGAAAGTGGTAACGTGACATCCACTCACCCACCTAAGAAAATTAGTGCTTAGTTCAGCAATATATTCACACACACTTTCATCTGCTTTGCATCTACACTCATGAAAACTGTTTCCTGTAAGCTTCAGGTGTTAACTTAAAGCATTCTAAAAGACAGTTTTTTACAATATTATAATTTAAGCAATCAGTATCAGAAAATTTAGAAATAGCACTTACAACTTTACCATGGAGTAAGGGGGTCAGGAACCATACCCAGAGCCCTTGGTCAACATTATACTGTTTACATACCCTTTCAGACATATGAATGATACTATCAAAATGATCCTCCTCTTTAAATTGTGGAAGAAATATGCTGACCTTTGTTGCTTCTGGGGTTCAGTTACTCCCTTCCCCATTGCCTCCATGACCCTGGCAAAGAGTTAGCATCTCCTTTCCATGTTGCCTCCTCCTCTCATTCTCCTCAGCTTTCAGATGTCGTAGTTGCTTTGCTGCTTCTGTTTCTAAATGCATGGCCTCTGGTTCAAGTCTTTTTAACTCCAGATGGATTTTTAAGTCCTCTGTGGAAAGGTTGAACTGTCCATTTTCTGAGAGTGATACATCTTCAAGGCCAGCCTGGTTGTCCTCATGATTCTTGGTCTGTGATGCAGCTGTGCCCAAGGCTACAATTATTTCTGCCTTAATCAGGTTGGCATGCAGCAGTCCTTCAGCCTGGCACATCTCATCCAACTTGCTCCTTGTCAGCTTGCCATACTCCTCTGCTGACATCCTTGCCTGTTCTCCCTGACTAACTAAGCTAACAAAAAAAATAAAACAATTGTGATTTAAAACTCTGAATGTTCACTGTGTGGCTGACTGAGAGTACAAACACCTTCCTTAGTGACCACTGTTTACAGGTTACAGAAATTCAGTATCCACACCACTAAATCCTAATATGTAGATCACCATTACAAGCCAATTAATATGTGATGTGGATATCCTACCACTGCCAAACAATTGATATGTGACACTCCAACACTGGCCCAGTAATCAAGGAACCTCAATCCTCACAACTGGCAATAGTGGAGAATGTACACACACTGGGAGGATGACAAGTACACACACAGTAAAGTGTAATTTCTCTTAAGAGCACACAGAGATCACAGTCAGTCTGGAGCTGGTTTCTCCCTCTTTCTCCAGATCCCTAATAAGACTCCCCACTATCACAGCTATAGAGTTGAGATCTCAGCTGAGTAGCAAAACCAAAACCTACAGCACCCTCTCTCTCCAACCAGTGCTTCGTGTCCCTGCCCAAGTAGCTGACACACACACACTTTGAGATTTGATTGATATACAAACGCACACACACACACACACACACACACACACACACACACCTGGGAAAGGTTGGCACAGGTTTATTAGTTATGCTCCCTTCTGCACAGACTTTAAGGTAGTTCTGACTGCCACCAGCCAACACTTTATCAGTTACTTAAGGCCCTTAACAGAGGGTGTCCAATCCTACTGTGTAATGTTTCGATTATCCAAATGGTAGTCTGACCAAGAGCAAGGCTATTTAGGAGTGGCCTGTTCAGTGTCACCAAATTGATATGCACATATTCTAAGAGTATAAATATCTCCAAGCAGACCAGTCACAATCAAAAGGTTTAAATGTATTTAATAATAAATAGCAAAAGAACAAGGCAATACTAAATATGTATTCACAGTGACTTCAGAGTTCAGAATTATGGGAAATATTTAAAACAACATTGCAGAACAGTGTCAGATAAATAAAGAAAGCATCTAAACTATACTTTACTATATTCCTACCTGAATCTAAAATAGTTACTATGCCCTAAAAACTTACTTACAGCAAGGCAAGTGCAGAAGGTGGTGATGAGTGGATGTTTCTAGGTCAATGACAAGATACAAAATGCAGAGTCTCTCTCTCAGAGAGTTCTTAAATTAATATCAAATATTACTGCTGGGTTAGCTTGAATGATGTCACTTTTTGTCACCTGACTTTAGTTCCCAAGCTAAACCCCCTTTGTCAGAAACTAACAGAATTTAACATCTCTGTGTGGAAAATACATAGCCTTCAAATGTTTGCTCAGAGCTGTGCAGCTGATACAAAGTCATAATGCAATAAAACACTTCTGCATCTCAAACCTAGTAATTACTTCTCTTCCAAGACAATACAAAAACTTCTAGCTCTCGACATTGTGTCTGCTACACTGAAACTGAGAGATAACTTTTATAGCACAAACGTAAAACAATTTAATTTCAACTTATTTTCTTGAAGTTTTGCAAGTTAACCCTCTGTGTTCTAGTTGTTACTGTTAAAACATAAACACTTACACAATTACAATAGTTTATATACATTTCTATTCTAAGCCAGCAGGGCATGCTGTTGTTACATTTTAGCTTAGTACTTTACACCTTTACACACACTTCTGTATGAATCATATCATTATTCACAAATGACAGAATTATTTACAAAATTCTAGATAGCTGGGCTGACAGTATTTCCTTTTGTGACAATAGGAACTGTTTGTCATGCTTGTTCAGATGAGAAAATAATAAAGGTAAACAGGGCCCATAAAGTGTTTATGAGAATGATTAGGGGTATGAGAAATGTATAAAATTATTAGGGCTTTAGTATCTTAGGCATAGAAGGCTGAAAGATGACTGGGTCATGACACACAAAGCCTATAATAATGAATTTTTGACTATACAGGACTGAAAAAATCTAGGTAAAAAAATATGAATCTAACTGAAAAACAGCTTCATTTCTGGAAAGGGATATATAGTACTTAAAAGTGTAAAAATGGTTTAGTGAAGGAATTATTAAAAGCTGAAATGGTTTACCAAAACCTATAAAGCAGGCCCTGAGTTTAGAAAAGATAAAGCACTGATAGAGCTCTATATGGGTCTTAAAGTGCATACATTTATATGAGTGAAAACTTAAGGAGTGTGCTAGAGCTTCACTTCTGATATGCATATCATGTTTCATTATGCTATATTATGTTACATTATATTATCATACATTACGTTACACTGATGCTATGTTATGTTACTTCATGTTACTTTATGTCATGTTACATTATCTTACATGTTATACTTAGAGCTTTTCCTGTTGGTGGCCACATATCACTCTCCTTCTGCTGTAGACATGTGTTTATAGATAGACAGATAGATACAGATATACATATGCATATAAATATTTTTTATTTATTATTTATTTATCATTTCTTTACTGGGAGTGTCCAACAGGGACAGAGTCCATTTTTATTGAATGCCGGGGGAGAAAAGCTCCATAGGTAAAATTACATACAGTTATACACACATTAAAACATTACAAATATATAGGTATACAGTTGCTTTGGAACACATTGAGTACAGTATGACATAATATGTGTTTGATAATTGATGTAACAGAGTACTAAACAAAAGTTTCATCACAGTAATGTACAATTGTGTTCAATAGTCAATATTTTAATTTTGCAGTAGTTAAATACAGTCATCAGTAGGTAGACATTTTTTTTTATTTGGATAGGTCTAATACAGTGATAGCAGACTTTAGAAGTGGAAGCAAAAGAAGAGCTATGCAGAATCAAAGAAAGGAGGATTTGGATAGTAATGCTGTAAGGCAAAGACAGAGGTTAAAGGAGAGTATTTGAGAAAGTAGACTAGTCAGATTTGTAGGGTAAGAGAAGAGGTCCATGTTAGTAGAGAAAGAGGGGTGAGTGGCTGATAATGAAATAGGTGTGATTTAAGTTTAGTTACAGTAGACAGAGCTAGATTGGTTATGTAGTTGTGTTGACAGTTGGCCATGGTAAGAAGATTTAGTCTGGACTAGTGCATGGACACAGCCATTTATTAGTAAGGTAGTTCTTAAGTAGATTTTTAAATTGAGATGGGTTGGTAGTAGTTGTGATCAGATGTGGAATAGTATTCCAAATTTTAGAGATGTATTTAGAGTAAAGGGAGTCACCAGCAGCATTGTTGGATTTGGATACATGAATTAGGGATTTCTCTGAGGATCTGAGGACTTGAGTGTTGGTGTAGGGTAGCAGCAATTGGTGAAGGGCAGGAGTTTTTTCTGGTTGGTGAATTATTGTGTGAGCAGCAATGAGTTGTGTGTAGGATAGCTAATGGGGTAATTCTATCCAGGTCAATTGTTGTAAGGCAGAGCAGTGGTGGGACCTGTGAGTGGAGATGGTGGCAAATTTAGCAATTTTATTGTAGTAGGCTTTTAGTTTGGCCAAATCAGTTTTTTTAAGTTGGAGAGGGTAGGGGAGGCATATAATAGCATGGAGAGTAAGTGAGTTTTGGCAATTGCTTGTTTTGTGGTGCTAGTGAGAAAGGGCTTGAGTCTATAAATGGTGCCTAGTTTTGTTTGTGTCATTTTGATGAACAGGGCTAGATGTATATCGAATTTTAAGTTATTGTCTACTAGCACACCTATTAGTTTTGTTTGACCTACAGTAGATATTATGGTATTATTGAATGATGTATAGTTGGAATAGAGTGGTGAGGTCATAGGATTTACCAGGGTGGAAGAGCATATGTTTAGTTTTGGATGATTTCAGGATTAGTTGAGAGTCTGATAACTAGGCTTCAATTGACATGAAGGACTGTTCCATCTTCCCTTTGGGTTCATTTAGGGTAGGTGCATCACAAATGACAGTGAAGTCATCAGAATATTGGACAATGGAGGCTAAAGAAGGTGCTGTGTGAAAACTGTTGGTGAATACACTAAAAAGCAGAGGGTCTAAGACTGATCCTTGGGGAAACCCCATGGAAACAGGTAAGATGGAAGAAAGATCATGCTGCCATTTGATGGCTTGCTGTCTGCCAGTTAGGTAGCTAAGGAACCATGCCAGTGATGTATCACTGAGTTTTAGGGTGGAGAGTTTGTTAAATAATTTCTGATGATAAACAGCATCAAATCCTTTTGATAAGTCCGTGAATATGGAGGATACCAGATTCCCAGTGTTTCTGTGTTGGTTGATGGTACTGGTAAAGCTTAGTAGGGCAGTTGTGTTGCTATGATTTGGGCAAAATCCATGCTAGTGCTAGAAAGGAGGTTACTAGATAAGAGGTAGGTGAAAAGCTGTATATGTATGCATTTTTCTAAAACTTTAGAAAGAGGTGATAATATAGCTATAAGTCTACAAGTTGATAATTCAATAGAGCTAGCACCTTTCAGCAAAGGGATTATGTGAGACATTTTCCAGGTTTTTGGGATATATTGTTCAGCTATAGTACAGTTGATGAGGACAGAGACTGAATGGGAGATGGCATCTGCTGCTAGTTTTAAGAATTCAGAGGGCAGATTGTCGGCTACAAGGGTAGTGGGCTTTAGTTTAGAGAGTAGTTTTTTATGGTATAAGTTTGGACAGGTTTAAAGGAGAAGGAGTTTCATTACTGGATATAGTTGGGATAATAGGAGGCTCATTGCAGTGCTTCTTATTAATAGAACATATAGTGTTTGTAAAGAAACAGTTAAATTGTGCAGCTATACTGTTGTTACTGTCAGTGGTTGATTGGGTGGGGGTGGAGGATTGACCTGGGTGAAGGAGTTTGTTTATCGCAGACAGGAATTTTTTGGGATTATGGCGGTGCTTTTGCTGTATAGTAATATAGCATAATTTTTTTTCTAGTTTGACTTGTGCATTGGCTTTATTTTAAGTAGTCTATAACAATCTTGGTTGCTCTGATTTTTGTTGGTGTGCCAGAGTGTCCAGTCTTCATCTCTTAGTTTGAGAAGAGTTTTAGTTTGTTTTAGTTTCTTTTTATAGCCAAGGGGTAATGTTGGATTTTACTCTAGTAGTTCTATATGGAGCTAGGCTGTTTAATATTTCAAAGAAGGTAGTGTTAAAGTAGTCCACGCCAGTATCTAGGGGTAAGCTTTTGAGTGGGTTCCAGTTGCAGTTTAGTAATATTGTGTTAAAGATTTGAACATTGAAGTTTTTTGTTGCGAATGTGGAGGTAGGTCATATTTCTGTGGGTGTGGAGATGGTGTCTAATTAAGTATGTTGGGAGATGATCACTAATGCCATCAGGGAAACACTCTGATTGGTAGGCTAGGGTAGGGTTGTTAGTTAGAATCCAGTCTAGAATAGAATGGTTTTGGTTGCCTTGTCTATTTTTGTTATGGATTGAATGATCTGGGTGAAGCTATGTAAGTTTATATAGTTAGCTGGGTTTTCAGAGTCATATGAGTACCAGTCAGTATTGAAGTCACCCATTATAATGGTTTCTTGTGGAAATGCTATTGACACCCACTGTAGAAAATCCTCAGTTAAGCTGGAGTTATTGCCAGGAGGAATATAAGTACCTATTATGGTCAGATATTTGTTACAGTTTTTTCAAATTTGGTAAATAGTATCTCAGTGTTATTGAAGTCAGGCATGCTTGGTGCTATAAGTTATACTTTTATGTTTTGTTTATATAGTAAAGCTATAGCTTTTCTATCACATCTGCGCATATTATAACCTGGGGGAAGAATTTCATTGTTGGTAATGGCAGGTTTCAACCAGGGGAGCCGGCAGGATTTTTTGCAGGGGGGTGCAAAACCAGACCCACCACACTCATCAACCCTCCCCCATGCAGCCCCCTAGTACACACACAGCCATTCCAGTGTCCTATTACTTGGCTATTTCTCCCCAGTTGCCATAAACACTGTTCAAAACTCTCAGTGTGCATACTGTTTTATGCTTTATCTCTACAATGATTACAAATATTTGGATTAATTTACAACTTTTATTTCAAATTTTATAGCACAAACACTGATAGACATTTGCTAAACAAAGCAATGGTCTTACAATGAAAACATACTTAGCATTAAAACTTCTCTACCTTTGAAACTCACATTCACTAAAACAGTATTGAAACCCAGATTCAAAGAAAATGCATCTGGCCAGTGGCAGTTTAAGTTTACCATGGAGCTCCTCTTAAAGTATAGGCCCTTTGCACACATTTTTAGGACCATGCAAAAGTTCTTTGATTCACCTTTCTAACTGTAGTAATTATAATATCTGACTGAATTATATGCCTTGTATAATACAGCATCACTTGTTAGAGTGTGTTTTAAATTTATAGTTTTGAATGCTTTTTCCAGTAAGCAATGAAACAAAACATATGAACCAATAATGACAAACTGCCCAATTCAGAACATTTCAATTAGAAAAGGCCACTCAGATTTCTGTCATTACAATCCACCGATATCAGTCAATATGCCCAATCTCTGCAAAAGTAAATCTCAATAATTCCACATTAAAGCTATCAGAAACTAATGAAGATGCTGTTGCTACAAAACAACTTTATATTTCACTGTTTCACCTACAAATTCAGTGTCTGCTGCCCTTAAAGAATACATTGCCTATTCTACATTAAAAAAAATGGTAAGCTGGTATATTGCAATAGAGAATGGGTGGCAATCTGAAAGACAGGCTCATAGTTACTAGGCAACTCATCCAAAGGAGGACATACTCAGGACTGCAGCACCCCACCCCCTTAAGATACAAATCTACATGCTGTGGGAATAGAACCTACAGCCCTCTACATCAAGATGCAGATATGCTACCCACAATGCTACTAACACTGTTTTAAAATTCTATACCACAATAGTGATACCATTTGCTAAACAAACCAGTTGCACATTTTAATCAGACTTAGCATGAGCAGCAGTAAGCTTCTCTTCCCTTTAGGCTCACAATTCCTTGAACATGAACTTGAAAATAAATTATACCTGCTAACTCTAACTAGGGCATTTCACTCACACACACACACACACACACACACACACACACACACACACACACACACACACACACACACATGTAAACACACACACACTCATACACATACACACACACACGCATACACACACACACACACACACACACACACACACACACACACACACACACACACACACACACACACACACATATCTCGACCTCTTACTGCAAGAAATCTGGACAAAGCCTAAAATAAATAGGGACAGATTATAAGTATTGCTCTCGTGACCTTAAAAAATTGCTAGAATAACAGGCTTCGTGTTAGTATGCATTTTTTCTAAGGGATATGACATCTACAAATGTCGGTTATTATTTAGCAACTTCAATCCATTTAGGAGGAATATGGGGCATAAATCTGGACATTCTGCAAAAACCTGGACATCACACACACACACACACACACACACACACACACACACACACACACACACACACACAGACGCACACAATACCTCTCAATCTCTTAGCACAAGAAAGCTGGACAAAGCCTTTTATAATGTAGGGGACAAAGACCCAAAACTAGGGACACATTTAGAAAGTTTCTAGAATAACAGGATTTTTGTTAGAATGCATTTTCTAAAGGATATGAAGTCTGAAACTCAAATACATGTCATTATTTAGTAACTTTAATCCTTAGCTCATCCCAGTGATTTGCTAGAAAACAGAATTTTTATGAGGAACAAACCAAAAATAAAAGGCAAAACTCTGAACATTCTGTGAAAATCTGTACAGTTGAGGGGTATGACACACATACATACCCTTACCTCCTTACAAAGTGGATAGAACAACAAGGCCTGCATTGGTATGCATTTTTTGAGGATATGAAGTCTAAAACTCAAATGCCTGAAAATATTTTCTGACGTCAATCCTCAGTGGTTTGCCAGAAAAAAAAGCACAATTTTATGAGAAACAAACTGAACATATGAGGCAAAAATCTGGATATTTGTGAGGTATGACCCCCTCCTTACACACAGTCCTACCCCCTCTTACTTACACACAAACATACACACCTACCTCCCTCTTACAAACACACATACACACACAGACCTACCTATTTCTCACACAAACACACACACACATGTGCGCGAAACATACTTTTACCTACCTACTTCTTACATGCATGCATACACACCCCTACCTACCTACTTCTTACATTCACACACCCCTACCTATTTCTTACACACACACACACACACACACACACACACACACACACACATACCTCTTAAACACTTAAATACACACACACACACACACACACACACACCTACCTCTCACTTGTACCTTCATTTGTAGTCCAAACAGCGGTGTAGCTAGAGTTTATACTGCCTGGACCTGACTGAGTTTGCCACCCTTCCCCCCTCACAAAATCATGGTCAAATGGGGCCCCATACACAGCTCTCCCCCCTGCAGTCATTCCACTGTCCCAATACTTAGCTATTTTGCCCCTTTTACTATAAACACTAATGTGCATGCTACTTTAAGCTTTACTACAATGATTATTTGGATTTCATTTAAAACTTTTATATTTTATAGCACAAACATGGATAGACATCTGCTAAACAAAGCAATACAGTCTTACAATGAAAACAGAATTAGCATTAAAACTTCTCTGCCCTTGAAGCTCAGATTCATTGAGACAGCATTGAAACCCCACATTCAAAGAAAACGCACCTGGTCAGTGTGGCAGATAAAGTTTACCTTTGAGCTGTTTTCAAATCATTGGCCACTTAAACACATATTTAGGACCATGCAAGCATATATGTGTTCTTTGATTCACCTTCCTGGTTGTATTAAATTATATTCCGTGTATACTACAGCACACTTGTTAGAGTATGCTTTAAATGTATTGCTTTGAACTTTTTTCCAGTAAGCAATGAAATAAAATATATGAACTGATAATGACAAAACTGCCCAATTCAGAAGATTTCCATCAAAAAAGTCTACTCAAACTTCTGTCATTGCAATCCATCAATATCAGTAAATATGCACAATATCTGCAGAAGTAAAAGTCATCTAAATAATTCCACATTAAAAAGATTCAAAAGCAATCCATCTATATACTGTGGGAGTAGAACCCACAGCCTTCTGCATTAAAAGCAAGGACACTACCTGTTGTGCTACTAACAATACCAACAGACATGACATAAGCAGCACTAAACTTCTCTTCCCCTGAAGCTCTCAGCTCCTTGTAAAATCCACTTGATACTCAATTATTTCTCTCACCTTTGCAGCCAAGAAATCTGGGAAAAGCCAACATTATTGGGGGTGTGTCAAAGGCCTAAAACCAGGGGCACATTTTAAACATTGCTTGTATAATCTTTGAATGTTACTAAAATAAAATGTTTTCTGTTCACATGCATTTTCCAAAAGATAGGAAGACCGAAACTTAAATGCCTATAATTACTTAGTAAATTCAGTTCTCACTGATTTGCCAGAAACCACAAATTTTAAGAGGAACAGAAAAAAGTATGAGCCAAACATTCCAGACATTCTGTGAAAATATGGACAGTTGAGAGCTATGGACCCATCTCCTTGAATCACAAGTGGTGGTATAGGTAGAGAATTCAGGGTCTTGTTTCTTTTACCTAAGGTACAGGGTTTGAACCTGTGTAATGCTAACCACCAGGTATTCCTAACTGGGGCATCACACACACACACACACACACAATCAAACACCATGCCAACCAGTTCCCAGGGGGTGCAAGTGCACCCACTTGCACCTGCTTGCTAGTGCCCTTGGTTTCAACCAGGTTTCTGTTAACATTAGTAAAAAGGGGAGTAAAAAGTTAGGGTGGAATGCACCATGTGCACCTTGCTGATTATACTCCTGACATTCATGTTAATGGTTAGAAGGTTAGAGCTACTGTGAGAGGTTAAGATCCTATTGTAGAGTGATAGAGTGGTGGGGCTGGTGGATTGCTGCTGAATGCACTCAGGACCTGGGTTGGGGTGAATAACTCCACAGACATGTAGTTGTGCAATTAAGTGGGGTTGGTGGATTGCTGCTTAATACATTCAGGACCTGGGTTGGGGTGTATAACTCCAGGGAGTTGTAGTTGTGTAGCTAAGTGTAAAAGAATTTTGGGGGTTTAGATATGAGTTTGGTGTATTTGAGAGAGGTTTGAGATTTTGGAATAAGTGGAAGAAATGTATTTGGAAAGTATCCTATGTAGGTTATGTTATATAGGTTGGGAGCAATTGCATGATTGAGAGGTGTTGTGTGATGGGGTTGGGAAGTTTTATGCATGGGAAGGGAGAAGATGTTGTGTAGCTGAATGTGGTAGGAAGTTAGGTAATATGACGGTAATAAAAGTGTGCTGATAAAAGTGTGTAGGGATAGTAACTGTAAGTGTTTGCTACTGAAGAGATAGCATTCTTTTTGTAAGGAAGGAGGTGGTTTGGTCAAGTGTACAATAACATGAGGTAGTTTAGAAAAGATTTTTAGTGTGGTTTAGAGTGAACTTAGAGAGGTAAAACTTAGAGAACTTTAAGAGTTATTTAGAACTTTAAGAGGTAGAACTTAGAGGAATAGTGAGTTATAGGAAATTAATGAAGTAAATGAAATGATAGTACAGTAGGAAGCAGTAGAGGGAAATGGAAGATTATGCATTTGTAGTCAAGAGGTGTGGTGATTTGAGTATTTACTGTGTTCTAAAGAGAAGTAAGGTGTGATGTAGCTGCAGGTTGATAGGATAATGAGGCTAATAAGGAGAAGTAGTTAAGTGTCATATGGCTTGTGGGCGATAGGTGTGGAATGGGTGTGGAGAAATGTGGGATGTGATTGGTTGTAAATCGGGGGAGTGGCTGGGTGGGTATAAGTTTATATGTAGTAGAATGGGTGGGAATTGGGGTAGGGTAGGGGAGCAGAGTGAGCCTAAGCATGGAGGGCAAATGGAGTTGGTAGAACCTAGCCAGAGATGACCATGACTACAGAATCAATCAAAAACCCAAATAAATTACTGGACAAAAAAGTATATTAAGGACAACAGAAACTGTACACCCTTATATCCTAATGGGAATTGCCTACTAAAGGAAATGCTATAGCTTTTGTTGCTACTGAGATAATGTAGGAGAGATTTCAGAGGGAGGTTTAATGACTAGCCTTCCCTCATAACCATAGCTGAAGGGTAAAAATGTTAAGCAAAAGCAGCTAGGTTTAGTGATAGAAAGGGGGGGCAAGGATACCATCTCAGTGAGTTGTGTATTCCACTTAGCACTTGCAGTATCACTGAAATCTAATGCACAGTAATCTATACTTTTCTGTAAAATGTGAGGGTGAGGACATACTTTCAGCCAAGATGGATTTCCCAAGCTTAAGATGTCAATTTGCAGTGAGACTGGTGGGATTTAAGCAGCAAGATAGACGAGGTGGGGGCAAACCATAGATGAGAAGCATATCTAGACAGACTGAATACAAAGGAGAAGAATTAGTAGTTATATAACAAGTATTACAGAGATATATTATCTAGCTACTAATATTCCACCAAAGATGTCTCAGTGTTATAACAACTATTACAGAAATATCCTAAATAGTTACTAATATTCCAACAAAGATGTCTCAGTGCAGTCCCAATAATAATAAGAAAAAAGTAGCATTAATACAGCATCAGATGTAGAAAATGTCCAACAAGATCAGCAACACAAACTGCCGACCTAGAGAAATAATATAGTACCTACAATATGTAGACTACAGCCATTTACAGACTATCAGTTAAAGCATGGCAGTTGTAAGGTATGTAGCTGTTCATCAAAGAGAGGTTAATTTGCACAGCACACTATCAATGTCATTAAGCCACCCAGTAACCCTCAAAACCTTTAGAGAAGGCTGGTTTATGAATTTCTAGCTTTAAATATGTCCCAGAGAAGGCTTGTTTATGGATTTTAGTGTTTAAATGAGCAGTGGAGCAGCAGTTAGTGTTGTCGCCTCACAGCAAGAGGTTCTCCCATTCGATTCTCAGCTGGAGCACCTTCTGTGTGGAGTCTGCATGTCCTCCCCACGGTCAAGTGATGTTAAAGACATGCAGGTAGGTGCAAGCATGAATGATCGTGCCTTCGTTGAAGGTTGGGCGTCGGGCTGGCAACTTGGCACCATAAACATCCACTGCCAATCATGAGTGGACTGGAGTTCTGCTGTGGTGACCCCTAACCCGAAAAGCTGAAAGTCTTAAAAAAATGGGACAGCAATCAGTCAGAATGGTTACACAGGTGTATAACCTATGTAACATCAATATTCCATGAGAAAACACTGCTTGCATTTGAGTTTATGCAGTTCTAACTTTAAGTAGGTCCCAGAGAAGGCTTGTTTATACAGTTGGAATGGTTACATGACTGCATAGTCTACATAACATCAATATTCCATTTGAAACAGTGCTTGCATATGAGTTTTAAACAATCTTCACTAATAGCACTATAGTATGTACCAGTGCTCGCATATGAATTTAAACAACCTTGACTAATAACGCTATAGTAAGCACCAGAAACGAGTGTGCATCCGACTAATTATAACTGGGTTGGTAAACACATAAATCAGATACATGTCCGTATATTCTACATAGCATCAACATTCCATGTGTAGTAGTTCTCACATTTGAGTTTAAACAATCCTGACCAATGTTTATAGTATGCACCAGAATGAGCATGATTCAACACTCACTAATGTATTGCTAAGACACCTTATTACAGGTAAAATAAAATCAGATTCCTGTGTCAAACGCTTGCTAGTATAGAACCAATAAAACTCACTAAATAAAAAGCAGTTTTCTGAGACCAACAGTGCTGTTGGTATTACAGAAGCAATTCCATATGATGAACACTCACTAGCAAATTTCTAGTTCAACTAGTTTGAGTCAAAATGAAATATATATATATATATATATATATATATATATATATATATATATATATATATATATTGGAGGGTAATTCTGTAAATGCTGATATCTTTACTTCAATCTTAAACTCCACTAGACATCAGTATCTAGTGCAATAGCCTTTGCATGCTGCAGAATAGACCCAGCAACACCACCACAATGATGGACAATGTTCCCTTTCTTCTAGTGTAACCTTCATTAAAATCATTCCATCTGTGAGGTAATATAAGCATGACCTGTGCTTCATTTTCAGGCTCACCAATTAACAAAACTCTCTCCGTAAATGTACAACATCTGTGCCATCACCTTTTCCCTTTTCATTTAATATAAGCAGCAAACAACACCGCCTCATGAACACACAATGATAGCATATGGATAAAATGTTTGTAAGTATACATGCTTACTTTATTTAAACAATATTCATCTCAGAATACCAGGAAATAATGAATTACATTGCTAAACTATTTTCTTCCATTTATTAAGTACAGATTAATAATAAACATAGTGTAAGTCAGATTTTCTTTTTTTTTTACTGTTTTTAACCTATATAACAGCTTAAATCTGCATACATAACTCTGACAATTTGGCCCTAATTCCAAAAGAGTTGCTGTCAGTACAACTGACCACTTACACTAAGAGCAGGCTGAGAGTAGGTGTTTTGTAATCTGGTCCCCGTAGTAAGCCTGTTTATAGATTGGCCTTACACCAAAGTAAGTCACTTATTCTGAGAGCAACTCTTTCCGAATCAGGGTAGACACACTGAGAGCAGCTCTTTCGGAATCTGGCCTTTTATATCCTTCTTTTTTTCTACATATGTATCTTCAATCATACCGTCCTGTGTATGTTAAATTATATTAGAGAATGACCAAACTGTACATAGCACCATAACTGGAAGTTCTCCAGGAAAGTGTAATTGTACAGATAATATCCACTGGACAACGAGTGTATCACTTCATGGCAGCATATTAACCTGCAGTGAAGCTCCTACAGTAAAAAAAACAAACAGTCACCACTTTTATGCTTTTCAGTGAGTGTAAAATTAAAAACAAAATTATTAAAGGCAAGTGTGTATGTTTGCATGTGCCTGCATGCATGTTTGAGAGAGAGTAAGTGAGAAACAGAGGGACAGAGGCAACGCTGACTTTAAAAGACATTCCATCGACATGGATTGGTTTAATAATAAGAAGTATGACACTCTTACATCTGGCATTATTGACTTATTTTGCCGTACATGGCACAGTAAAGCACTATATGTCAAAATCTTCAACAGTAAAGTGACGTAGGGAGTTGTAATGCATTGCATTCTGGATTTTATTTTTGTACATACTATAAGACTGATTTTCATTAACATGTAACTATTTAACAGTTTACTAAGCTCTTATATTTTATAGCTTGCTTTTTTACTACATATGTATTTTCAAAACATGCATTCCTAGACACATTTATGTATAATAATGTACCTAACTACAAAATAAAAACTTTTTTATCAAGTTATCCTTATCATCCACATCAGTCCATTTATTTATTTACTTATTGTAACCACAGAGTGCAGTATCTCTTCCTTCCTCAATCCATACCTTTTACAGTCCAAAAAATATTCTTGACCCATTTATTACAGAATAAAAAGGAATTAAAGAACAAGCAAATAAAATAATTACCCCTGCCCACCTTACTCATGTGTGCTAACCCTAACACTGCCCCTGCCCCTAAACCAAACCCTAACAACATCACTACCAAGATTACACTTGGGCTCTTATTCCACTTATACTGAGAGCAGGTGTTTGGAATCTGGTCCCATAGTAAGCTTTTTTATAGGTAGTCCTTACACCAAAGAAAGTCACTTACACTATTACTATTATGCAAGAAGCCCAGAATTTCCAGACAGAAGATATACAAAAAGATTAAGAGAGAAATTAGACAAAAGAAAAATAATTTGCACAAGGAAAACTGTCAAAAGCTTCAAATGCAAATGTGTGTTCATTAATACAACAGATTCATGAAAAACGTTATATAGACCAAGAAAACTTGGGCAGTTTGGAAAAAGAAGAGATTGGGGAAGTTCAAAAATATAAAGAACAAAATTTAAAGATTTTTCAAAAGGTATTAAAAAGAAATATGGACATGGGAAAGAAAGAGAGATCTGATATGGTGCAATATTTATGCAAAGTAGAAAGCCAAATTAATCGATACAAAAAAGCAGCACCCAAAGATATTTGAAGAGAAAGGCAAGCAAAGGCACCCATGTATGGAACATTTCACAATACAAAAAATAAGATAACAAAGGGGGGATGCAGAAAAGAGAGTTAGTAAAGAAGAAGTTAAAAAAAATAGAAGCAGAAATTGTGGAATGCCTGAAAAGTGAAGGATTTAGTGTAGAAAGTCTAACACTAGTTATATCACAGCATGATGGAATAGTCAGTCCCCCAAGTAAGGAGAAACAGGAAGAACAGGAGACATCTGAAGAAGAAATACTGACATGGGAAAGAAAAAGAGATTTAATATGGTCCAATATTTACACAAAGGAGTAAGCAAAATTAATTAATGCAAAAAAGAGGAGCACCAAAGACACTGAAGAGAAGTACAGGCAAAAGCATGCAGATAATGAAAATTTTACAACAAGAGAAATAAGAAACCAAAGAGGGAAAGTAGAACGGAGGATTAGTAATAGGGAAGTTAAAGAAATAGAAACTCAGGTTTTGGTTACCTGCGAAGTGAAGGATTTAGTGTAGCAAATCTAACTGTGATAACACCACAGCATGACAGAATAATGAATCCCCAAATTAAGGAGAAACAATTGGAGCAGGAGACATCTGATTAGCTGACATATAAAGATACTTTGGAGCCTTCAGTAGGAAACCAGAATAAAAGCTCAGTTGGATTTGCACAGCAAGGGAAGAAGCAGGGAACTGTTTAAACTCGGATTCAATCAATGTTGTGGAATGATAGGCCAGTAGGTTCCTGTATGAAAGAGCAATGGATGACACACGGTGAAACTGAAGAGAATATGTCACAGAAAGATGTTCTGGAACTTTCTGTAGAATGCCCGCAGGAAATGGAGAACAAAGAATGTGGTCTCAGTTTACAAGAAAATGATCCAAGGAAAGAGTTACTTGATTTAATAGAGATGGATAGACATACTAAGATCAATGAAAGAAATAGACTACAGAAAGTCAGTAGCACTCAAGAAGTCTGACAAAACAAATGAACATAGTAATCAGGACTGTTCATAGAAACTTATGTGATACAACAGAAGTAAATAGGATATATTACTGTGCAGTTAAATTAATAACAGATAAAGTCTTACTACAAAAACAAAGGGCAGTAAGGGAAAGGAACGGGTGAAATCAAATTCCATCATGGAAGTATTGAATACAGAAAACTATAACGCAATTAAAACAAGAAATGTCACTACTGGAAAAGTACAGAAGAGGGAACAGATCAACAAAAATACTTAAAAAGATAGAAGTGATAAAAGCAATGTGCAGTATCAGAGCAGATCTGGATCAATCATGCACTATCACAAATAATAAACTAAAAATATCAGCACAGGCAGAAAACATAGAAGATATGCAGAGAAATATAAAAGGAAAAGTACAAAATTAGCAATTTATTGATGACCCAAAATGTTTTATAGAGAATTGGGAAACAAGGCAAAGGGAATTGAAACACCACACAAAAAAAGAAATAGATGCATTTTGGAGAAATATCTATGAAGAGCCTGTGGAACATAACAAAGCTGCTGAACGGATAGAAGAAGTACAGGATATGAAATGGGGTGAAGTAACAGCCACAGAAATTGAAACAAAGTTAAGAAAAATCTCCTAATTGGAAAACCCCAGGCCCAGATGCAGTACCTAACTTCTGGCTAAAAGTATTGACATCTTTACATGAATATTTAGCCATGAGTAAGAACTATTTATATGCACACCAAGAACAGATACCAACCTGGTTACCAACAGGAAAAACAATATTCCTCCTTAAGAGCAAACCTGCAAGCTATCCTAAAAGATATAGACCAATAACTTGCCTTCTGATGATGTATAAATTATACACTGGAACTGATGCCGATAGTTTATAGTCATTTGGAAGAAAACTCAGTCATGGCAATAGAACAAAAGGGTAACAAAAGAAAGTCATATGAAACAAAGGATCATTTGTTGTTAAATATAGTCATAAAGGAGAACTGTAAAAAATAAATGAATCTAAGTATGACATGGATAGACTACAAAAAGCATTTGACAATATCCCACATTCATGGATAAGAGTGCTTAAAATGCATAAAATACACCATACACTGTTAAATTACATTACAGCAACCATGAAACAGTGGCAAACCACTTTGCAGTTAAGCCACGATATAGGATAAATTATTATTCCAGGGATTAAAATTTCAAAGAGGGATATTCCAGGGTGACTGCTCTTTTTTCTTGCCCTTAACCCATTAAGCTGTCTTCTTAACAGATTAGGTCATGGCTGCAATTTGGCTCCCAGAAAACAACAGTGTAAAGGCTTCTCATCTTCTTTTTGTAGATGATTTAAAACTGTATAGTTCATCCAATGAGGAACTAGAAGCACAACCGCCAAGTGGTCAGAACTTTTTCAGGTGATGTAAGAATGTCACTTGGTCTTAATAAATGTGCAAATGTAACCTTTAAAGCAGGAAAGCTGCAGCTCCAAGAAAACATTAGCCTGGGACAGAAAAGTGTTATAAAAGAACTTGAGCAGAGGGGACTGTATAAATATTTGGGAACTGATGAAGGATCAAAAATAAAACATGAACAAATACAAATAAAACTTAGTAAGGAATATTTCAGAAGGCCAAAATTAATGCTGAAAACAGCTCTTACATCTAAGAACAAAGTTCAAGCTATTAACTAGTTTGTTCTTCCTGTCCTAACTTACAGTTTTGGAGTGACTGACTGGCCCCAAAACTTATTGGATCAGTTGGACAGGAAGACAAGAAAAATTATTCATACTTACCAAATGATTTATAGAAATCAGTGTATACTAAGAATATATATTCCCTGTTCTGAAGGAGGTATGGTCCTCCTCGAAATTGATCACATGTATAGATCTGCAATTGTTGGACTGCATACTTATGTGCTGACTTTACAAGACCCAAACATAGTGAACATTTTAAAACATGAGGATAATAAGTCTTAGATGACTTCCCAGCTTAGTTTAGCAGAAGCATATCTGTGTCAAGCAGAAATGGAAATCAAACCAGAAGTAGATAAAAATCAGGCAGCAAATGAATGTGCCAAAAAATAAAAGAATATAAGGTGAAGGGGGCAAACCATAGATGAGAAGCATATCTAGACAGACTGAATACAAAGGAGAAGAATTAGTAGTTATATAACAAGTATTACAGAGATATATTATCTAGCTACTAATATTCCACCAAAGATGTCTCAGTGTTATAACAACTATTACAGAAATATCCTAAATAGTTACTAATATTCCAACAAAGATGTCTCAGTGCAGTCCCAATAATAATAAGAAAAAAGTAGCATTAATACAGCATCAGGTGTAGAAAATGTCCAACAAGATCAGCAACACAAACTGCCGACCTAGAGAAATAATATAGTACCTACAATATGTAGACTACAGCCATTTACAGACTATCAGTTAAAGCATGGCAATTGTAAGGTATGTAGCTGTTCATCAAAGAGAGGTTAATTTGCACAGCACACTATCAATGTCATTAAGCCACCCAGTAACCCTCAAAACCTTTAGAGAAAGCTGGTTTATGAATTTCTAGCTTTAAATATGTCCCAGAGAAGGCTTGTTTATGGATTTTAGTGTTTAAATGAGCAGTGGAGCAGCGGTTAGTGTTGTCGCCTCACAGCAAGAGGTTCTCCCATTCGATTCTCGGCTGGAGCACCTTCTGTGTGGAGTCTGCATGTCCTCCCCATGGTCAAGTGATGTTGAAGACATGCAGGTAGGTGCAAGCATGAATGGGCGTGCCTTCGTTGAAGGTTGGGCGTCGGGCTGGCAACTCGGCACCATAAACATCCACTGCCAATCATGAGTGGACTGGAGTTCTGCTGTGGCGACCCCTAACCCGGAAAAGCTGAAAGTCTTAAAAAAATGGGACAGTAATCAGTCAGAATGGTTACACAGGTGTATAACCTATGTAACATCAATATTCCATGAGAAAACACTGCTTGCATTTGAGTTTATGCAGTTCTAACTTTAAGTAGGTCCCAGAGAAGGCTTGTTTATGAATTTTTATACATGGGTCGGTTTACAGTTGGAATGGTTACATGACTGTATAGTCTACATAACATCAATATTCCATCTCAAACAGTGCTTGCATATGAGTTTTAAACAATCTTCACTAATAGCACTATAGTATGTACCAGTGCTCGCATATGAATTTAAACAACCTTGACTAATAACGCTATAGTAAGCACCAGAAACGAGTGTGCATCCGACTAATTATAACTGGGTTGGTAAACACATAAATCAGATACATGTCCGTATATTCTACATAGCATCAACATTCCATGTGTAGTAGTTCTCACATTTGAGTTTAAACAATCCTGACCAATGTTTATAGTATGCACCAGAATGAGCATGATTCAACACTCACTAATGTATTGCTAAGACACCTTATTACAGGTAAAATAAAATCAGATTCCTGTGTCAAACGCTTGCTAGTATAGAACCAATAAAACTCACTAAATAAAAAGCAGTTTTCTGAGACCAACAGTGCTGTTGGTATTACAGAAGCAATTCCTTATGATGAACACTCACTAGCAAATTTCTAGTTCAACTAGTTTGAGTCAAAATGAAATATATATATATATATATATACTGGAGGGTAATTCTGTAAATGCTGATATCTTTACTTCAATCTTAAACTCCACTAGACATCAGTATCTAGTGCAATAGCCTTTGCATGCTGCAGAATAGACCCAGCAACACCACCACAATGATGGACAATGTTCCCTTTCTTCTAGTGTAACCTTCATTAAAATCATTCCATCTGTGAGGTAATATAAGCATTACCTGTGCTTCATTTTCAGGCTCACCAAATGGTACTGTTGCATTTAACAAAACTCTCTCCCTAAATGTACAACATCTGTGCCATCACCTTCTCCCTTTTCATTTAATATAAGCAGCAAACAACACCGCCTCATGAACACACAATGATAGCATATGGATAAAATGTTTGTAAGTATACATGCTTACTTTATTTAAACAATATTCATCTCAGAATACCAGGAAATAATGAATTACATTGCTAAACTATTTTCTTCCATTTATTAAGTACAGATTAATAATAAACATAGTGTAAGTCAGATTTTCTTTTTTTTTTTACTGTTTTTAACCTATATAACAGCTTACATCTGCATACATAACTCTGACAATTTGGCCCTAATTCCAAAAGAGTTGCTGTCAGTACAACTGACCACTTACACTAAGAGCAGGCTGAGAGTAGGTGTTTTGTAATCTGGTCCCCGTAGTAAGCCTGTTTATAGATGGGTCTTACACCAAAGTAAATCACTTATTCTGAGAGCAACTCTTTCCGAATCAGGGTAGACACACTGAGAGCAGCTCTTTCGGAATCTGGCCTTTTATATCCTTCTTTTTTTCTACATATGTATCTTCAAACATACAGTCCTGTGTATGTTAAATTATATTAGAGAATGACCAAACTGTACATAGCACCATAACTGGAAGTTCTCCAGGAAAGTGTAATTGTACAGATAATATCCACTGGACAACGAGTGTATCACTTCATGGCAGCATATTAACCTGCAGTGAAGCTCCTACAGTAAAAAAACAAACAGTCACCACTTTTATGCTTTTCAGTGAGTGTAAAATGAAAAACAAAATTATTAAAGGCAAGTGTGTATGTTTGCATGTGCTTGCATGCATGTTTGAGAGAGAGTAAGTGAGAAACAGAGGGACAGAGACAACGCTGACTTTAAAAGACATTCCATCAACATGGATTAGTTTAATAATAAGAAGTATGACACTCTTACATCTGGCATTATTGACTTATTTTGCCGTACATGGCACAGTAAAGCACTATATGTCAAAATCTTCAACAGTAAAGTGATGTGGGGAGTTGTAATGCATTGCATTCTGGGGTTTTTTTGTACATACTATAAGACTGATTTTCATTAACATGTAACTATTTAACAGTATACTAAGCTCTTATATTTTATAGCTTGCTTTTTTACTACATATGTATTTTCAAAACATGCATTCCTAGACACATTTATGTATAATAATGTACCTAACTACAAAATAAAAACTTTTTTATCAAGTTATCCTTATCATCCACATCAGTCCATTTATTTATTTACTTATTGTAACCACAGAGTGCAGTATCTCTTCCTTCCTCAATCCATACCTTTTACAGTCCAAAAAATATTCTTGACCCATTTATTACAGAATAAAAAGGAATTAAAGAACAAGCAAATAAAATAATTACCCCTGCCCACCTTACTCATGTGTGCTAACCCTAACCCTGCCCCTGCCCCTAAACCAAACCCTAACACATCACTACCAAGATTACACTTGGGTTCTTATTCCACTTATACTGAGAGCAGGTGTTTGGAATCTGGTCCCATAGTAAGCTTTTTTATAGGTAGTCCTTACACCAAAGAAAGTCACTTACACTATTACTATTATGCAAGAAGCCCAGAATTTCCAGACAGAAGATATACAAAAGATTAAGAGAGAAATTAGACAAAAGAAAAATAATTTGCACAAGGAAAACTGTCAAAAGCTTCAAATGCAAATGTGTGTTCATTAATACAACAGATTCATGAAAAACGTTATATAGACCAAGAAAACTTGGGCAGTTTGGAAAAAGAAGAGATTGGGGAAGTGCAAAAATATAAAAAACTAAATTTAAAGATTTTTCAAAAGGTATTAAAAAGAAATATGGACATGGGAAAGAAAGAGAGATCTGATATGGTGCAATATTTATGCAAAGTAGAAAGCCAAATTAATCGATACAAAAAAGCAGCACCCAAAGATATTTGAAGAGAAAGGCAAGCAAAGGCACCCATGTATGGAACATTTCACAATACAAAAAATAAGATAACAAAGGGGGGATGCAGAAAAGAGAGTTAGTAAAGAAGAAGTTAAAAAAAATAGAAGCAGAAATTATGGAATGCCTGAAAAGTGAAGGATTTAGTGTAGAAAGTCTAACACTAGTTATATCACAGCATGATGGAATAGTCAGTCCCCCAAATAAGGAGAAACAGGAAGAACAGGAGACATCTGAAGAAGAAATACTGACATGGGAAAGAAAAAGAGATTTAATATGGTCCAATATTTACACAAAGGAGTAAGCAAAATTAATTAATGCAAAAAAGAGGAGCACCAAAGACACTGAAGAGAAGTACAGGCAAAAGCATGCAGATAATGAAAATTTTACAACAAGAAAAATAAGAAACCAAAGAGGGAAAGTAGAACGGAGGATTAGTAATAGGGAAGTTAAAGAAATAGAAACTCAGGTTTTGGTTACCTGCGAAGTGAAGGATTTAATGTAGCAAATCTAACTGCGATAACACCACAGCATGACAGAATAATGAATCCCCAAATTAAGGAGAAACAATTGGAGCAGGAGACATCTGATTAGCTGACATATAAAGATACTTTGGTGCCTTCAGTAGGAAACCAGTATAAAAGCTCAGTTGGATTTGCACAGCAAGGGAAGAAGCAGGGAACTGTTTAAACTCGGATTCAATCAATGTTGTGGAATGATAGGCCAGTAAGTTCCTGTATGAAAGAGCAATGGATGACACATGGTGAAACTGAAGAGAATATGGCACAGAAAGATGTTCTGGAACTTTCTGTAGAATGCCCACAGGAAATGGAGAACAAAGAATGTGCTCTCAGTTTACAAGAAAATGATTCAAGGGAAGAGTTACTTGATTTAATAGAGATGGATAGACATACTAAGATCAATGAAAGAAATAGACTACAGAAAGTCAGTAGCACTCAAGAAGTCCAACAAAACAAATGAACATAGTAATCAGTACTGTTCATAGAAACTTATGTGATACAACAGAAGTAAATAGGATTTATTATTGTGCAGTTAAATTAATAACAGATAAAGTCTTACTACAAAAACACAGGGCAGTAAGGGAAAGGAACGGGAGAAATCAAATTCCATCATGGAAGTATTGAATACAGAAAACTATAAGCAATTAAAACAAGAAATGTCACTACTGGAAAAGTACAGAAGAGGGAACAGATCAACAAAAATACTTAAAAAGATAGAAGTGAAAAAAGCAATGTGCAGTATCAGAGCAGATCTGGATCAATCATGTACTATCACAAATAATAAACTAAAAATATCAGCACAGGCAGAAAACTTAGAAGATATGCAGAGAAATATAAAAGGAAAAGTACAAAATTAGCAATTTACTGATGACCCAAAATGTTTTATAGAGAATTGGGAAACAAGGCAAAAGGAATTGAAACACCACAAAAAAAAGAAATAGATACATTTTGGAGAAATATCTATGAAGGGCCTGTGGAACATAACAAAGCTGCTGAACGGATAGAAGAAGTACAGGATATGAAATGGGGTGAAGTAACAGCCACAGAAATTGAAACAAAGTTAAGAAAAATCTCCTAATTGGAAAACCCCAGGCCCAGATGCAGTACCTAACTTCTGGCTAAAAGTATTTAGCCATGAGTAAGAACTATTTATATGCACACCAAGAACAGATACCAACCTGGTTAACAACAGGAAAAACAATATTCCTCCTTAAGAGCAAACCTGCAAGCTATCCTAAAAGATATAGACCAATAACTTGCCTTCTGATGATGTATAAATTATACACTGGAACTGATGCCGATAGTTTATAGTCATTTGGAAGAAAACTCAGTCATGGCAATAGAACAAAAGTGTAACAAAATAAAGTCATATGAAACAAAGGATAATTTGTTGTTAAATATAGTAATAAAGGAGAACTGTAAAAAAGAAATGAATTTAAGTATGACATGGATAGACTACAAAAAAGCATTTGACAATATCCCACATTCATGGATAAGAGTGTTTAAAATGTATATGATACACCCTACACTGTACAATTACATTACAGCAACCATGAAACAGTGGCAAACCACTTTGCAGTTAAGCCATTATATAAGATAAATTATTATTCCAGGGATTAAAATTTCAAAGAGGGATATTCCAGGGTGACTGCTCTTTTTTCTTGCCCTTAACCCATTAAGCTGTCTACTTAACAGATTAGGTCATGGCTGCAATTTGGCTCCCAGAAAACAACGAAGTGTAAAGGCTTCTCATCTTGTTTTTGTAGATGATTTAAAACTGTATAGTTCATCCAATGAGGAGCTAGAAGCACAACCTCCAACTTTTTCAGGTGATGTAAGAATGTCACTTGGTCTTAATAAATGTGCAAATGTAACCTTTAAAGCAGGAAAGCTGCAGCACCAAGAAAACGTCAGTTTGGGACAGAAATGTGATATAAAAGAACTTGAGCAAGAGGGAGTGTATAAATATTTGGGAACTGATGAAGGATCAAAAATAAAACATGAACAAATACAAATAAAACTTAGTAAGGAATATTTCAGAAGACCAAAATTAATGCTGAAAACAGCTCTTACATCTAGGGACAACGTTCAAGCTATTAACTAATTTGTTCTTCCTGTCCTAACTTACAGTTTTGGAGTGACTGACTGGCCCCAAAACTTATTGGATCAGTTGGACAGGAAGACAAGAAAAATTTTGCTTACCAAATGATTTATAGAAATCAGTGTATACTAAGAATATATATTCCCTGTTCTGAAGGAGGTATGGTCCTCCTCGAAATTGATCACATGTATAGATCTGCAATTGTAGGACTGCATACTTATGTGCTGACTTTACAAGACCCAAACATAGTGAACATTTTAAAACATGAGGATAATGTCTAAGATGACTTCCCAGCTTAGTTTAGCAGAAGCATATCTGTCTCAAGCAGAAATGGAAATCAAACCAGGAGTAGATAAAAATCAGGCAGCAAATGAATGTGCCAAAAAATAAAAGAATATAAGGTGAAGGATCAAATGATAAGGAAAGAAGTATGGAAAATAGTTGCAAGTACAGACAACTCTTGGAACAACCTCATGTTGATCAAGATGGAACACAGGAATGCATACATCTCAGCTGTACAAATTTTCGCAGAATGTCCAAATTTTTACCTTATACGTTTGGCCCAGTTTTCATAAAATTGTGTTTTTTATGGCAAATTATTGGCAAGTCATTAAATACTGAAGACAGAAAATAATTTATTTATTTATTTATTTTATTTATTTTATTTTATTTTACATTTGTTGACCGGGCTGGTCTAACTGGATATATGTCCATTTTTAGTAGAGGCCCGGGGAGATAAGCTCCTAGCATGAACAATAACAAAGTTAACAATATGTAACAAAGACATGTATAAAAACATTACTGAGGTAGCGTTGGCTAAATGAAAAATATAATAATAAAATTATGGACTATAGACATTATACTAAAGGTTAAGTTAAAAAAAAAAAAAAAAAAAAAAAACATTGTTCTACACACAAAAGTAGATATGAGCAAAACAGAGTAAGATCCTTGTATTTGTATACTTAATATAAAACAGTGAAATAAGTAGGTTTGGAGGCATAGGTTAGGGAGTGGGGAAAGGGGTTTGAGCAGGAGGGGCAGAAGATTTCAGTCTGGGTTAGTACAAGGACAGAGCCACTGGGTTTTAAGATGTTCTTTAATATGTTTTTTTGAATAGAGAAGTAGAAGCTAGGGTAGACAGTTCAGGAGGGAGCAGATTCCAGTTTTTACCTGAAGTATTAGAGAAAAGGGAGTCACCAGCTTTGTTGTTTGATTTGATCAAGGATACCAGAAGTTTATTGGCAGAACGTAGTGTAGCTAGTTTTTTATATGGTGAAATCATATCAGTGAGGATAGGGGTATTATTGGGGTAGTACAGGATCTTTTGAGTGATAAGTAACTGTTTACAGAGTATATGGTTCTGTAGTTCTAGCCATCCTAGTTGTTTAAGGTTAAGGCAGTGGTGAGTTTTAAAGGAAGAGCATGTGATGAATCTAGCTATGCTATTATAACAGGTGGAAAGTTTGGAGAGGTTGTTTTTTGATAGGTTAGTATAAATGGCGGAGGCGTAGAAGAGGGTAGAAATGAGGTGGGTCTGGGCAATAGTTTTCCTGGCTGAAGAGGTAATTCTATAGAGAGTCCCAAGTTTTTTGTTAACAGACTTTATGGTGGAGTTAATATGGACATCGTAGTTAAGCCGATTATCAATTGTAACACCTAGTAGACGGGTGGTAGTATCTGGGATTATGTTGGTAGCATTATTGGAGGTTATAGAGAAGAATGGATTGGGTGATTTATGAGTTGGAGTAAAAAGCAGTAGTTTTGTTTTCTTGGGATTAAGGAGGAGGCAGTGTTGCATAAACCAGTTTTCGACATTTTGGAATACAGTTTGGGTAAGTCACTGGAGGGAGGCTAGGTTGTTAGCAGTACATATTAAGGTTGAGTCGTCTGCATATTGGATGCAGGTAGCTTGGGGTATGTTGAAGTGAAGGTCGTTAATAAATAAGGAAAAAAGAAGGGGTCCTAAGATAGAGCCTTGTGGGACTCCAATATTAACTGGAAGTAATGACAACAGATTGTTATCCCAAAGTACTGCTTGTTGTTTGTAAGGTATCCCCTAAACCATTGTAATGCTTGTGGATTCAGAGAATAGGAATTTAGTTTGTTTATAAGTAAGTTATGGTTGACCATGTCAAAGGCTTTTGACAAGTCAATAAATAGTGCAGAGGAGAAGGAGTTATTGTTATGATTTTTATTTATAGAGTCAGTGAAGGATAGAAGGGCAGTCGTAGTACTGTGGAATGGTCTAAAGCCATGCTGGCAGTTTGCTAGTAGGTTGTTTTGTAGTAGGTGGTTAAGTAGTTGTTTATGAATAAATTTTTCCATTATCTTAGATAATGGGGAGAGTAAGGCAATAGGTCGAAAGTTAGAAAGCTCAGTAGAAGATCCACCTTTATGAAGAGGGATGATGTGGGATACTTTCCATATGGTAGTAATTTTACCTTCAGAAATAGTTCTGTTAATAAGGATAGATATGGGGGAGTGTATAGCTTTTGCAGCAATTTGTAGGTATTCAGATGGGAGACAGTCAGCCGATGGGGAACAAGGTTTCAGTTTTTTAAGTAGTTTATAGATTAGAGTTGTACTTCCAGACATTTGAGTTTCAGACTTCATACCCTTCAGAAATTGCATGCTAAAGCTGTTATTCCATCAACTTTCTAAGTTTGTAACAGTAAGATTTAATATTTGTCCCTATTTTGGGGTCTTTGAGCCCCCCCCCTCCCCATTATTTATGGCTTTGTCCAGATTTCTTGCTCTAAGAGGTTGAGAGCTATGCAGGAATGGTTAAGAAGAGGTAAATTTAAATCAAAACACAAAAGGTTAATATTGGCAGCCCAAAATACAGGACTATGTACAGAATGGTTTACAAAAGGGCCCATAACTATACCAGAAGAATGCAGTGCTCCTGAAATCACAGACACTCAGGTTAAAAACAGCACTCTCCAAATCCAAAAACACAGCATCAATGGGACCAGACGGTGTCCCAGGCTGTGTTCTACACAAGCTCAAAGATGAACTAACCCCTCACCTAAACACACTGTTTAAACTCAGCCTCTCCACAGGCTATGTGCCCACAGAGTGGCACACAGCAACGGTTATTTCACTCCACAAAGGTGGAGCCACAACGGACCCCGGGAACTATTGCCCTATAAGCCTGATTAGCTTGGTCTGCAAAGCTATGGAGTGCATCATCATGGATCTCATTAACAGAGACATTGGAAACCTCCAAACACTGGACCCTAACCAGTTCGGCTTTGTTAAGGGCAGATCATGCCTCCTAAACCTGGTGGACTTCTTTGAGACAGTTACCAAGGCTATAGATGAGGGAAAGGTAGTCCACACACCTAACCTAGACCTTGCAAAGGCCTTTGACACCATTCCCTAAATGCCAAAAAATGCATAGTCATCCCCTTTGGAAAAAACAAAGTACCCACAAACTACCACATAGGTGGTAGCCTCCTAAATACGGAAGACATAATAAGGGATCTGGGGACCCAAGTAGATAGTAACCTCTCCTTTGATAATCACATTGCCAAAGTGGTTAGAAAATCCTTCTATGTGGCCCACCTAATCACAAAAGGGTTTGCATCCAGATCAAAAGAGGTCATTGGGCCCCTCTATGCATCACTCATCAGAACCATCATAGAGTACAATGCCCCATTTGGGATGTACCTTACAAGACACCTGCAAAAACTGGAAAGACCACAGAAGTACCTCACCAAGAGGATCACTGGCCTCAAGCAGATGCCCTATGCAGCTCGACTGAAGAAACTCCAACTGTACTCGGTTGCATATAGCCTACTCAGAGGTGATCTCTGTCTGACATACAAGGCCATGTCCATCCCCAGAATTGATGGACATGCTCCACCTAAACAAAACCATATCCCCTTGAGCCACATGCTCCAGGAATCTAAACTTCACCACAACAATAAATAGGACATGCTGGAGGGATAGATTCCTGTCCCAGAGACTTTCCATGCTCTGGAACAGATTCCAATCTACATTAGGTAGAGCTCCTCGCTAACCTTCTTCAAGAGAAACTTTGATGAGTCGATGGGAAACAGAAAGTTTACCCCAGGGATCACTTCAATGGCTCTGCTGGACAGAGGCACAGGGAACTAATCTAAGGGGGTGGCGAAAGCCAACACATTCCAGCGAGACTTATAAGTGCCTTCGGGCAAATAGCCTAGTACCTACCTATGAACCTATGAACCTAAGTCTATTGAACATGTGGGAATAACAGACAAATATAGGTTTTGTAAAACAGAATCGGAAGAGTAGCAAATTTTGTTGCTGGTTATGATTAATTAATGGCAGAAGGACTATATACTGAAAGGCATAATAATGTAGCATCGGGGACTGTGCAAGCATAATATTGAAGTAGCTGAAAAATATTGGAAACATGAGCCACAAAGCATTACAGAAAATGATGAAGTTTATATCACATGGGATCACCTATTACCAACATTTAAAAAAACAGATGTGAGAAAACCAGATATTGTAGGCCATGAAGAAGAAGACAGAAGTAACATTGATCATTCAAATTGGTACACCCAGTGACTACAGTGTCTTACATCAGAGAGAAGTTATAAAATACCAGGATTTGCAGGCAGAAATGAGGGCAATGCGGAAGAAGGATACCCAGGCAGTTCCAATAGTAGTAGGTGCAATGAGTCTTATAAAAAAGAATATACAATTGCACTTAGATGTGTAACTCCATATGAATTGCAGGAGGAGTCAGTTTTGGGCACATTGCGGTTGCTGCAAAGTGCATTTCTGGCTAACATCAAAGACTGAAACAATACTAATTTCATGAATTTTAATCATACTTTGACTTTGGAATGGGGTCCATTCCTGTCATGGTATTAGAAACCCAAAATAATTGAAGAAATTAAAAAAAGAACAGTCTTTTGGAATCAGGGCAGACTTACTCTGAGAGCAACTCTTATGGAATCTGGCCCTTGATTTCAGTTTTACTTACTTACTTTTTTTAATGGGAGAAAAGTGTTCAGTATTTTTCAATTCACTGTTATAAGCCATTCTGTGTTTGGGATTCGTTTTTGTTCTACCATTTGTGATTCTTTCTTTTTTTCTTTCAGGATAAACACAGGCACGCACATATGTATGTATATATATATATATATATATATATATATATATATATATATATATATATATATGTGTGTGTGTGTGTGTGTGTGTGTGTGTGTGTGTGTGTGTGTGCGTGTGTGTGTGTGTGTGTGTGTGTGTGTGTGTGTGTGTGTGTGTGTGTGTGTGTGTGTGTGTGTATGTATCTATATATTTATATATATATATATATATATATATATATATATACACATGCACACACACACACTATCTACACACATGTGGTGTATGTGTGTGTGTGTGTGTGTGTGTGTGTGTGTGTGTGTGTGTGTGTGTGTGTGTGTGTGTGTGTGTGTGTGTGCAATTAAAAACTCAACAAAAAACACAGATGTCATTTTCTAAGTGCAACAGTGTCCTTCAGGGTGGGCATTAAAGGAAAATAACAGTCCTTGCAGTGGACTGGTGGAGTGATCCTGTCTGTAGTGCTGAGCCTCATAGCACCATTAAATGGGGCTATAGAAAATTAAGACCTTACAAGGTTGGGGAAGCAAGCTCTCTGTCTTTGATGCTGGTCCTTATAACATCCCTGAGTAGTGTCCTATTTCCCTGTAATACTGACCCTATCAAGTATTCTTGCTTACACACCACATACCTTTCAATCTCTTACCACAGTAAGTCTGGACAAAGCCTAAAATAATGGCAGGGGGGGGGGGCAAAGGCTCAAAAATAGGGACAGATTTTAACTATTGCGCTTATAAACATAGAATGTTTGTAGAATAACAGGATTTGTGTTAGCATTAATTTTCTGAAGGATATGGAGTCTGAAATTCAAATATATGCCATTATTTAGTAACTTTAACCCTCAGGAATTTGTAATAAAGCCTCAAATATTATGAGGAATAAACATATAAAACAAAAATCTGGACATTCTGTAAAAATGTGGACAGTTAATAGCTATGGCATGCACACAAACATATAACTACAGATATAGATATAGATACACACGTGCACACACACACACACACACACACACACACACACACACACACACACACACACACACACACACACACACACACATACATAAACTGTCATTAGAGGTTCTGCCATGTGAGAAACATAATCTATTCTAAACACCTAAAAACAGGTTCTTATTGGTTCCCCTGCCATCCAGCCACAGTGACTGAAGACAAGTGGAAAAAAAATGTTCTAAAAAAGGAGGTGAGGATATGCTTATTCCAAACTTCCTCCAATTCTATAGCAGTGGTCTGCAAAAGAGTTCTATAAAATAAATGTATTATCCTGCAGTCTGAAGGTAGGTCATCCCTAATCCCAATCCCTGCAATGAGCCGGTTAAAATATCTACGTGTGTATTAATATCTGTACTGTCTAGAATTTCTTCTGTTACATGTTTCGCTCATCCTCTTGTGAAAACTGTTTTTCAATGCACATGAGCCTGAAGCAATGAAATCTCATCCATTGCATTTGTTGATCTGAATGACAATAAAGTTTACCTTGCCTTTGACTTTGAGTGAAGGTGTAGTGAAAACATATCAAGCATTACTCAGTGTTAAATGTTGTCTTGCTAAACTGCAGCAATATGGAAGAATGGAGAGAGAAAGAAGTTATGTCATAACATATGAACCACTGTGTGCAGTTACGTGTGAGGGTGTATTAGTTTGTTCATGTCATTGTTTTATTATTTTGAGCCTCCTGGAGCAGATAAGCCTACCCTATGAAGTTTCTATTATATATCACAGCAACCTTACTGACAAACTGTACTGTCCATTAATTCCACTTGTAAGGAGAGATGGCACCACATTAATACCTCCAACTAGTTAGTTTTAAAGGAGATCCCTTCAGACATAATTAACAAAAAATTAATTTTACCATGGTTAATGGGGTACATGTCCCAAAGCACAATCACTTAATTGAAAAAGTCGCAGAATTAGTGTGAAAATCCTCTTCTCAAAGCAATATTTGTGAGGGTAGGTATTGTAATATTATGAATGACTTCCTCCAATACTATAGCAGTGATCTGTTTGCAATCTCAACCTGTGCACAGAATTGTCTTATAACTCGAATCTCCTGTACTTGCAGGTTGTAATTGCTTTACCATACTATAAGAAAGCTCTTATTCGATTAGCAGATACTGTAATACTAGCTTTAAGCATCTCTATCTTTGTCTTTGAACAAAATCAAAAGATTTAACCATTGCTCTCATTAGGAACACTGAAATTGTGAAATGTGACAGAATGCTCAGAAAGTAGTCTGTACTACAGTTAACTGTTGTAGATAAGTTAATGCAAAGGAAATTGTTGTGTTTCAGGAATAATTACCTGTTATTACTAAACTGCATATAAGAATATTTTTTTCCATTGGGTACAGCATTCGCTATGCAGTACTTAGCTTTTAATGTATTTGATACCTATACATCAGCGGTAATGTATTGAAAGCCTATAAATTATCTATCTCTAATACTTGTCACTACCAATAGTTACAAATGCTCCTTGAGCAAGATTTCAGTGGTAAGTTGCAATTGGATAAACTTCTTCTAGCCTGTTGTTAACTTAGAAAATGCTTTCTGTGATACTGTAGAAGTTGCTTCCTGACTATATTACTTTGTATAGTTAAAATTGCTTTTGCCTGTTATTACATTGTAAAACGCTAGAAATTATTAACTTGAAATGCTCAAATCCCTACAGCTATAGCTGCCTTCTGCTTGAAAATGCTAAATAAGTTCCAATTCACTGTGTTTTTTGACTATTTTTAACTTGTAAAATATTAGATATGCATCGATTCAAAGCTCTTTTAGAGAGATTTATCCACAGATGCTAGATGCATTTGCAATTTAAGTTGTTTTTGTTATTACCTAATTGCAAATAAGCTTCCTGTTTCTTAAACCACCTCTACTTCACTCCTATCTTCTTCATTTACATGATCATTCTTAGCCCTCCTATTGCATATTTCTCCCCTTTTTCTTGCTATTTCGCTAACAATATAGTCTATAATCTCCATGCTCTCTTCGTAAATCTAACCCAGACACTTAATATTTATAATTCTTACCATCTACTTAACCTTGTGATCATCCCCTTCTTTTTCACAGGTATAAATCACTTTAAACAGCCCTGCACACACAACCAGTAGATCTAACTGAACTGTTGTGGGCATCTGAATATCAGGAGCAAAGGAGCAGCGCTAATGTAAAGGATTCGCTCACTTTAAGCAACCTCCAGATAATTAATGTATGTGCTATTATTAACTATAGCACTGTACTGAACCTCTATGTTATTTACAGCCCCTAGTGCATCACCAGAACTCACTCGCATATCCTTCCTACCACCCATTCCTATCTCATCCTCCAGATCTGTAAGTTCATCCACTAAATTATAAGGCTTTTCTGTGGTTGCTTCCTCTGTCAAGGTTGCACTATTTCCTGCTAACCTCTTGCCCTAATCTAAAAAAAAAATGTTTCTATGGCAAGAAACCCACTCTTTTTCTCTCCTATTTCAACATTTCTTAACTATTTTTAACTCAGTACCTATCCTCTTAGACAACTAATACAACATTTCTAGTTTGCAAGTAGTAAAGATTCTTAATATTACTATACCACTGCTCTTCACTGCAGTACACTCCTGAGCGATCTGACTGCAAAACTACTGATCGTTTTTTATTTTCTTGATTGTGGAAACAACTTCTGGCCAGGTCCAAAGCGTTCCCTTTGCCCTCACTATGCTCAGACTCACCCTGGTCCCCTACATTACCCTATCCCCATTCCCACTTACCACCCTGTCAATTACATATATAGTCTCCGTAGCCCCTCCCACCTTCCACCATTATCCAATAAATATATTTCTACCTAACTCCACCCCCTCTACACCCACAGTACAGCTATTTCCATACTGCTCAGTATTTATTTTATATGCAGTATAGCCTGTTCTTACACTTAAACTCCACCACTATTACATATTTAATTTATCCCTTAACTCCACCAGTAATACATATCATATTTTCCTTAAATCTTTTCTCCTCCCTATTTATCTCTACTTACTTACTCTTTTCCTCTATCCAGTATCAACCTAAACTGCGATTCCCCCACACACCACTGTATCTTCTTTGTATCACTATTTACTCTGCTGTGCATACTCCTAGAAGCCACCTCATTTAAGTGTACACTAACACCTGCAACTGCAAAAATATCTACCTAGACTTCACCTCTTGACATCCATATAGATAGTGTCTCTAAAATTAAACCGCACTTAATTGAACATAACATAATTCACCTTACTAAATTGTACTACCTTCCTGCTCCTAACAAAATAAAATTAACACCATACAATCCCTCCAGGCACATAAATAAGGCTGACCTTCTACAGCACATTAAATCTCAACTCCTTAAGCTTTTACAGTGTGGAGATGTTCACCCCAGCCCTGGACCTAGACAACCAATCATCTCATCTCAATCAACCTCCACCAAACATTTGCTACTAATAACACTAAATTATATAGTATAAGTAACAAAATCACATTCATACATGGCTAACATTCCACTCCCCAGACATAGTAGCAGTCACTGAGACCTGGCTAAGGCCACATATTCAAGACTCAGAAATTGTCCCTCCTGGCTATTATATTCTAAGAAATGGCAGAACCCATAAAAAGGAGGTAGGGTAGCATTAATCTTCCATTCCAACTTGTCAGTTACCCCTCTCTCCAAATCTGTCCCTTCCTTTGGTAACACAGAAATGCTCTTAGCTTCTATGCATATAAACAACTCTAAACATTTATGTGTTGGAGCAGTTTATATGCCCCCTGTCCAAAACAACCCAAATTCTCGAAGACTTTCTCTCCTGGATTTCCAATAATATCTCTAATGAAACTATTATAATGAGTGATACAAACATTAATTGGCAAAACACGGTTACTCTTCCTCCAGCAAATAATATTTATCTTCATGGTTTCACACAACTTATTACCTCCCCAATCAGAATGCACAAAAACAACCAACCAGGGACAACTTCAGATTGGATCCTGGTAAATGATCAACTTAAATACTCCAACTCCAATACTCTTCCAAATATTCTAAGTGACCACTCACCAGCCTATACCTATACTCCTCCTTACATGCCTAAACTCCACAACTATGACATTTCAATAAACTTAACGAAATTCAATCCATGGCTTTTCAATAATATCCTAAAAGCTGTAAACGGGACCCTCTAAAAAACACTACCACTAGATGATGCTGTAAGTCACTTCAATAAAACTTTTCTAGATACTCTCAATAGTTTAGCCCCTCTACTAACCAAAAGAACTAAAACAAACCATGCACCCTGACTGACAAAAGCCACTAAGCAAATATTACTTACTAGAGACCAAGCCTGAAAAGAATGGCAAAGAACCAAAAATGAAATCAGCCAGCTAAAATACAAGTAACTACACACTCTAGCAAAGAAACTGGTTATTCCAGACAAAAAATGGTCGCGCTCAACAATTACCCAGCCAAACCAACAATCCTAGAAAATTCTGGAAATCTATATCAACACTCTTTTCTCCTGGGTCATCCCAAAACCCCTTACCAGCCCCAGATAAAGAGCCATCTCAAATAGCACACGTTTAATTTCTACTTCATAGACAATATACAAAAATTTAAACCTCTCCTCACCTAACACTAACTCCAACCCCACAGAAAATCTAATCCTTACAGGCTGCATAAATTGTCACCTAACTCCAAAATCCTCCACCACTCCTCACCAACCCTGCATAGCCACACCCTAAACAACCACTTTCTCTCTTTAATCTGTCCCTACCTCACTTTTACATAAACTTCTCACAGAACTAAAACCTTGTTCTCTCTCTGATGGCAGTCTTCATCAGAATATCTAAAACTTGCCACAGAAACAATAGCCTATCCTGTCAGTATACTAATCAATAGGTCTGTCACCGAATCCTATGTCCCTAAGGTCTGGAAAAAATCTATCATAATTCACTTGCACAAGGCAGGAAAAAACAATGAACCATCTAACTATAGACATATTTCTATCTTCTCTGCTCTATCTAAACCACTAGAAAAGTGCATACGCTTACAATTAATGAAATTTCTCTTAGACAATAATCTCCTTACATCCACCCAACATAGTTTTAGGCCTGTACATAGTACTACCACAGCATTGCTATCCTTCACAGACATTGTAAACAAAGCTATGAACAAGGGCCATTTAACATCTGTAATCTTTCTAGACCTGTCTTTGGCACAGTGTCTCATTCTCAACTTTTACATTAACTACACTAGGCTGCTCCTTAACTACTCAAAAGTGGTTCTTTAACTATTTAACTGAATGGCAACAGTGTGTCAAATGGTTACTAGCCTATCCAAATAACAGATAAACAGTACTGGAGTCTCCCAGAGGTCCATTTTAGGCCCCCTGCTCTTCAATATATTCATTAATAACCTTCATACTGTCCCTCTCCAAAGCACACTCATCTCCATGCTGATGACTCCATATCTCTATATCCAACATCCGCCACCATCTATTAACAGTAACACAAGGTGCCTTTACCGCTACTGAAACATGGTTAAACAATGCACAACTACTGCTTAATCCAAATAAAACTAAGCTCCTACTGTTCTCTCCAAAATCCTTCTCACATGAATTCAAGATATATTCACAGAACAAAATATAAATTGAAATTGTAATCCAAGCAAAACGTCTAGGCATTACTATTGATTCTAAGCTTACCTATAAACAACACATACTCAGTACAATTAAAAAACACCCATCAAACTTGGCAGACTTTACAGACACTAACAACTCATGGATGCTGCCACTAAAGTAAGACTAGCTAACACCCTCTTACTTGTCTCCCTTACTAATCTACACACAACCCTAAAAAACAAATTGCAATCATATTATCATAAAATTGTCAAATTTGCCACGGGCATACCTAATCGCATCCACCATTGTGTTGCCCTCAAAAAAACTAAATTGGCTAGAGTTCCCTCAATACATAAATTCAGGATCAGGTGACCAAGGATGAACACAGGATAGCAGCAGATTTCTTCAGCTCCACCAATTTCATTACATTGACAGGAATTAATTACTTAAAAAATTAATTTTTGAAGTAATTTTCTTTCTAAATATGTTTGTTTTATATAGTTCTTGAACTATATCTAAAAAAGAAAGGAAATCTTAATAATATTCCTGTCAGAAATTACTTTGGAAATTTTCCTGTCAGTTTATCAGTCTGAAATGAGTTCCAGTAAGACAAATTCTCAAGACTCCAGCATCAAGAAAGAACTTCAGTCTCTGATAATTATAGTCCAGCAACTTACTGCTAAGATGGATAAAATGGATACTAAAATAGACACTTTCATAGAAAAACTACAAAACAAATAGACTTGTTACATATGGACCTGCAACAACAGAAGATCCAGATGACAGGCATAGAAGAAGCTGTGAATGACATGGAAAATAGAATACAAGAAGAGGAAATCAACATTGAGTTTCTGCTGAAACAAAATACACATTTACAAACAAAGCTGGATGACCTGGAAAATAGATCTAGGCAATAACATTAGGATTTTTGGACTGCCAGAAAATATTGAAGGTAACAATATTACTTCATTTTTAACAACATGGCTCCCTAAAACTTTAGATTTACCAGAAGCATTCTCTTTTGGTATCGTAAGAGCACATAGATCTATAGCTAATACTAACTCTAACAAAAACTATCCTAGATCAGTTATAGTTAGATTTCTATCATCTTTTGATAAAGAGATGGTTCTTAAATCTGCTTGGGCTAAAGCTCCTGTTAAGATTAATGAAACAACTGTGCGTTTTGACAATGACTATTCTTCCATGGTATTAGCTAAAAGAAAAGTTTTTCTGCCACTAATAATGGAGCTTAAAAAAGCACAGTTTAAAACATACCTTCTGTTTCCTGCCAAGCTTAAAATCTTCCTTCCTGATGGTCCTAAAATTTTCGATGACTTAGACTCTGCTTTACTGTTTATCAAAAAATAAGATTTTGGAAAAATAGAAGAAATGGAATGGGCTAGTCCTTCGTTAAAGAGACTGGCAACTGAAACTTCGTGGAAGACTTCAGAGAAGAAGAAGAGACTAAAAAACAAATGATTTGTACTATGTTTTTTTTTCTCTCTCATCATTTTATTTTATTATTAATCTTTTTAAATATAGTTCCTGCATTTCCAAGAAGCAACAAATATTTTGAAAAAGATTTAATCAAAGTTATTCTCTGTGTGCAAAGAAATGTTTTGTTTCATTACTAGTCAAAATATCTGGAGATTTAATGGCAAGCTGTGATTTAACTTGTTTCTCTTTCTGAAGAGGAAAAATAAGGTCAGTAATTTGATACATTTTTTTTCCTTTATCTTTTTCTTCTTTTCTTTGTTTAAACAATGACATTCTATTTAGATTATGTAGTGGGTAAAGGGTGGGGGAGGGCAGGGAGAGAAAAGTAATGAAATTATGATTAATAGAATAATAACATATTTATTCCTTGTAAAAAGTTTATATGTTCTTCAAATGCTATTCCTAATTATACTTTCTTGATTACACTGCTTATGCTTGTTTGTAAATAATCTGTCATGCTTTAACTAATAATAATTAGAACTAAATAATAGTAAATAATATGTTTTATTT